>NC_056751.1:263647436-263669936 GCF_019279795.1 Protopterus annectens | reverse complement strand
TTAATAACAACATCCTAAGTACTCAATCAATTGTGAGGGATTTCGGCACCCTGGTTGATAGCAGCCTGACTTTTGACCACCATGTTGCTTCCATTGTATGAAAAGCTTTCTACATGGCCCACCTCATAAGTAAGGATATCTCATCCAGGGACAAGGAGGTCATAACATCCCTGTATTCTTCCCTTATAAGGCCCATTATTGAGTACAATGCCCCATTCAGCATGTACCTCACAAAGCACATGCAGCAGCTGGAGAGACCACAAAGGTTCCTCACCAGGAGAATCCAGAGCCTCAAAAATCTGCCATACACAGATAGGCTACAAGCCCTATCCCTCAGCTCAGTTTCATACAGACTCCTCAGAGGTGACCTCTGTCTGGCATACAAAGTGATCACGGACCCCGCCTTGATGGGACTGCTGCAAGCTCCACTCGAGTAATCCACATGCGTGGATTCAATCTAGTCTGTGACATCAATAGGACTTGTTGGTGGGATAAATTTGTGTCCCAGAGACTCCCCCATCTATGGAATAGACTGTCTCTACATGTCAAGCAGAGTACCAGAGTACCTCTTTATCCTTTTTTAAGCGCAACCTAGATAACTGGATAGGAAACAGAAAATACATCCCTGGTATTCCACCCGTATCCCTGCTGGACAGAGGCATCGGGTGCTGACTTGTCTAAACATGGGCTAAACTCTTGGCTAGGCTTAAAAGGGCCTCAGGGCCAATAGCTTAGTAACTACCTATGATATATGTAAGCAGTAATGCTTCATCCAACCCCATTATTATGTTTCACTTATTTTAGCTGATAGTGTACTTGTGGCCTTTAATTTGTTTTCTGTGACAATGTTTTGTGTGTGTTTTATTTCCATGTTAGTATGCATTTGTATTCATGCAATGCTTTCCTTCTGTATGCTGCATCTTCAGATTTACCTCTTAGGTCAGGAAATGCCTGATAGATTCTTTCTATTGCATTTGTTTGTGCATGTATGTGATTTGACTGACTGATTTCTGTTGGTCTGGAGACTGTCTTTGTGTCATGTTATTCATTTCATGCCTATACCTACACTGTTTTCTTTTCTTTTCATGGAGTTTATGTTTTCATTTTCTTCAAGAATTTTTTTTTTACATTATTGGATATGTTTTACTGTTTCTGAGTAGGTAATATATTTAAATTTAAGCTTGTACTGTTTCTACTTTGTGTGCAGTCCTGATTTCTCCTTTGTCAGATTTCTTTTTTTATTATTTTTTGCAGACTTAATAACATATTTGAGTTGGTATGTGTATTTCTAGTGATAGTTTGTTGAAGTCTGTGAGAGTGTGGCACAGTGTCAGGGACAATATCTGATAGATGAATGCCAATGAAGCTGAAACGTGGGTCTATATTAGATCTTAGATCAGCGAACGCTTAAAAAAGCGAACGCTGATTGATCAACCTTATGTATGCGAAAGCTTACAATCTCGAACTGTCAGATCAGCTACTATCACACACTTACCTCACCCGCTCCCTAACCCTAACTCACCTAAACCTACCCTAACCCTCACGTCCACACAATCGCACACATATCTAACCCGAGCCCTAACTCTAACTCACCTAACCCACCCTAACACTCACATCCACACAATCGCACACTTACCTGAATCCGACCCGTAACTTTCCACAACAGCACTGAAAATACCAAAGCAACAGAAACAGACAACTGAATTCTTTCCCTAGAAAAAAATTTGGGTTTCTGTTGCTTCAAAATTTTGAACATTCGGTAAAATTAAGCGTTCGCTGATCTAATATAGACCCTGAAACGTATGGTGTACAAAACATGCTGTGACCAGTACTGCAGTATATTACAGAATCTTTTGTGCAGTGAAGACAAAGCAGTTGAGGAAGTTAGAGGTGATGGAGATGAATTGCCTGAGATGAGTTGTCAGATACATACTGTGAGAAAGACAAAGAAATGTTGACATGAAGGTAGAAGCCAAAGTAACTCCAATTGCAAAGAAGGTCAAATAGAACAGATTTTGTTCATCCAGGCACATCAGGAGATACAGGAAGAAGTCAGTATAAAACAAGGACATCTGGCAAATGGTTAAGTGAGACAAGACCTGCGACAGTCAGACATAACTGTCGATGAAGGCATGAGAGGGGAACTGAACTGCGACAGATGGCAACAGTTCATGCGACATTCTGATCCTATCTACAAAATTGGGAAAAGGGGGTTAATGATGATGATGATGTTGAAATTTGTGAGTGGAATAGGGATTCATGAATGAACGTGAGGTCCTTGTGATCCAGATAGGAACAGATTTGATCACAGGTAGCTGCAAGGAGGTTTGCTACCCCCTGCAAAAATACTTGACGTTAACCTTTTTGGCCTTCATTGTTTCACATATTATTTTTCAGTGCTTCTGATGCTCACAGATTTGCAGTTTGGTAAACCATAACAGAGCCATTTTTTTTACTGCAAAGTGCAGTTATACATTGCTATCTCAGCTGATATGACATTATTACCTTAGATGGGATGATAACATGACAATTTAAAGACTGAAATCAATTATACAATATCTGTTGTTGTATGGAGATACAATAATGCTTTCCACTCAAGATAATAGATTTCTGGCTCACAACAATGAACAGAAATGCAGGGTGAAAATACACATTACTTATATTTAAAGAAGGTAGCCAGCATGACAAAAATAGACAATGGAAATGACACAAAGTAAAGTGGTAAGCAAACAACATGGATTTAATCATAAATATGCAATGACTGAAAGGTATATCTCGGGGTAGAGAACATTTAGGTGGAAGATCTATGTCTAAAAGGGCTTGTGTTGAAAGAAAAATGGGGTAGTGATATCAGTCAGTAATAAAAGTCTATGATTATAAAGGTGAAATGAGAAAGACCTCCTTGAAAAAATACTGAACAGCAAGGGGCTGCCAACAGAGAACTGAATAATGCTGACTCTAACCTCTTGTGTTCTGAATGTATCGCTGTCCATTACGACACATTGTGGTCACGGACAGACAGCGAATAGTGCTGCTCAAGATAAGACAAAACTGAGGCAATGATAAGAGGACATGTATGTTTTTAATAGTACCTTAAACTTTGGGCTGGTCTTTAGGAGCCATGCTGACAACACAATCTTAACTGTCAGTGCAGTATAAAATGGTAGACAAATTAAAATGACCACAAATATTTTCTGTCTTACTGAAAAATATGGTGCTCCATAAAGGACAATTTTATCTGAAAAGAAATCAATGAAATAGCAGTATTTTTGTCATATGGTATTATTAATAATATATGATGGAGATCAGCTTATAGTTTTGTTTTTTTGCAGGGCAGGAGATTCAGTTTTCCCATTTATGGCTGAAACCAACAATTATCATTTAACATGAAAGAAAGGCCTGGTGAAGAATACCGGCAGGGCAAGCTTTCAACCCCAAGTATGCAACTGTTTAGTAAAATATGACTATGGCTAGCATGCATATGCTTCCCTGTAAGCTATGTTTTGATCATGATGGGAAGAAGTTCCTGCACTAAAAGAGTGCAGGTGTACCTCTGCCTGTCGCCCAAGACATATAAAAGTTATTAAACATCTACAGAAGAAGAGACACTTTGGGTAGAAGTAAAGAAAGAAAGAAAACTAAGTTAAGGGGACACCATTGCATTTAATTTTACCTAGAAGTTATTGAAGACTGTTATTTTCTGTAATATTCTAAATACAAAATGTATGCTATTTAATGCTTTCATATAAATATATGTTTATAAAAAGAAGTAAAATACACATCAAACAGCACAAGAATATCTGACCCAAAATATATTAAAATGTTATGTATTTGTTTACCACTTTCTAGTTTATTATTAAAATGCACAAAAAGTATGTTGTAACATTATCATATATATCGAAATAGCATAATCTGGATTCCTAGTAATAACATTTTGACTGGGTAAAAATGTAGTCAAATATATTTAATAAAAATGTAGGTAGGTATTAATACTGCTATTTACAAGTTCCTGAGAAGTAAGAAAAAAAGTCCAACCAAAACTTTAATACGTCAAGTATGACCTATTACTTAATGTTTTACACATTTCTCTAAATCAGTACAATTTCATATCACATTTAGGTATATGTTGCAGTGATCTGTCTACAACAATACTAACCAGAAAATTCACTGTAAGAAATATATGTAGGAGTGTGAAGTATTTTTAGCGAACAGATGTTCACAGGTAGTCACTCTAAATTAGCTGGAGTGTGAAATATTTAAATCTATGTAGTTTCATAGTCATACAGTTTTAGAAACCAATTTGTTCATTACAACTCATCACTCAACTAAAGTAGAAACTGTAAATATTTTTCACACTGAACACATTCAAATTAAATTTAAAAGATCCTAAATTCCTCCTCTTGAAAATTGATGCACTAAGTTCATTTCACTATTTCCATTTATTTGCAGAAGAAAAAAATGAACCTGTCTTAGCAAATTTGGTTAGCTGAATATATAACTGTATACTGTGAGAACCTATTGGTTTATGCTTGATCTTTACAATTAGGCACAAAGTTTCAGGTAGGTGGGGAACTGCTTGGATTATATAAAGATCTGCACTACAGTGATGATATTGTATGGAATGTGAATCCAGAATAGAAAATACATTGTATTCCACATTCATGTCTCCATGTTTATTTTTTTTTTACTCTCTGCTGACTCATTCCTCTTAGCATTTCTTGTAGCTCTATGGTACCCAAAGCACAAATGATTATTCTGGGTTTTCAGTCTTCTGTACATTCTTAGGGCATTTTACTCAGTTTTTAGATTTACTGTGTTTTAAGTGTGATAGCAGATTTACATATTTGTCTTAGTATGAGCTCCATATCTCTCAGCATCATAAGATTATCAATCATAGAGGACTGCTTTCTTATTTTTCATAACAGATTTTTGTACACTGCAATTAACATAATTAGTGATATGGAATTTTTCTATACACTTATTTCATGGCACTATGCCTAAATAGTCTGAGAGGTACAATGACCCCTGCAAACTGTTTGATTTAATCTACTTCCTTACTTTTCAATACTCATTAATAATGGTCTGCAGTCTCACTGGGAGATTTCAGTATTCATGTGTGGAATCATGGAAACACTTTGGAGGAGTGTGACTAGGATGTGTGATCTCCCACATTGAGTGCTGGATTGTTCCCAAACTTCTATGTGAATCATGGATTATGCATAAGAAACATCATGTTTTATGTACTTGTTACCAAAGTACTTTGAGACTAGGGTCAAAAACAAACTTTGTTGCTGTGTCATGCTTATCTCACTCATCTAGGAGTATGTCAGAGTAGAGTTGCCATTAGAAGGTGAGTATCTGTCTGATCCAGGAGCATGTCAGGGTACAGTTTCCATTAGCAGGTGAGTACCTCTCTTGGAGCACCTCATAGTAGACATTGCATAAGGGGGTGAATATCTTACTCATCTGGAGTATGTCAGAGCAGAGTTGCCATTAGAAGGTGACTGTCTGATCCAGTAGCATATCAGGGTACAGTTTCCATGAGCAGGTGAGTACCTCTCTCTGAAAATGAAGCACCTCAGAGTAGACATTCCATAAGGGGGAGAGTATCTCACTCATCCAGGAGTATGTCAGAGCAGAATTTCCATTAGAGGGCAGGTATCTCTCTGATCAAGCAGCATCACATACTAGAGCTTTCATGAGACAGATGGTATCTTATTGATCCTGCAACATTGTCAGGAGACAATTTTCACAAGAGGGGGACTATACCACTGATAAAGGAATGTCTTAGAGGTGTGTTGGTATTCCTTTGAATCAAGAGGAGCTAAATAAGGTGGTTGAAGCAACTTACAAGAATTCCACTGGGTAAATTCTACTGTAGAGGACACCCTGGTTAGGATATCTCTTTTACAGTCCCTGATTTTGCCTTATATTTTTGCCCTGTCACTCATAAAAGTTTGGATTTTCTGGTAAAACACTGAGGTTTACAGTCAATCAATAATACCTGAGATTTGAGTTTTATACTTTTATTACTGTTCAGAAAAATACATGTTGATGCAAAACCTGCTGTTCTACTAACTTTTTCAGTGAATTAGAGTAATTTTTAACATTGTCCCTGACTTTAGCTTCATCCACAATTCCTGATCAAAGAAGATCAGAAGTATGAAAAACAGAACAGTAATGTGAGAGAAGAATTAATATTTCTCAGGCAGAAGAGGAATGGTTGAGGATCTTAGGATGAAATAAAATCTGTGGCAGAGGATATGTTTGGTCTATCCAGCTTAGTATATTACTACTGATATTACTAATGAAGGAAATAGAAGCTATTAAGACCTATAGACACCTGTCAGTAGAGCTGAAGTGGTCAGATAAAACTAAATAAGTAAAGTAATTAAAACTCATAACATGAAAATCTTTTTTAGACTTGGAGGAATGTAAACCGCAGCCAGAACTTAAAGTAGAAAATTTAATTGTCACTTTCAAAACATGCAAAGCTTAAAATTTGAGCACTTTCATTCGTTCATGTTAAATGTCGACTTTTAACATGAACGAATGAAAGCACTCAAATTTTTAAGTTTTGTATATTTTGAAAGTGACGATTAAAGTTTTCTACTTTAAGTTCTGGCTGTGGTTTAGATTCATCCAAGTCTGAAAAAGGTTTTCGTATTAATAGTTTTTTTTTGCCTTGTAACCTTTTGACAGTTTTCTCTTTGGTTTAATTAAAACTCATGTTTACCTGGGAATAATTAGAGCTGAAATAATCAGTTACAGCTAAATATAACTGCATGTTTGAAGTATCCTGAGAATGAATTAATAACCTCCATAATACCTATACTGTTAATTTTCAGTCATCCGTATACCAGCTTCACAATGTCAATTTTCAGTCATCTCTTCACTGACTTATCCTTCTGGAAGACTAAGTCCTTTACGGTACTATTCTATTTTGCTGTTTAAGGGCTACTCATGAATAACTGAAAAGGGCCTACTGTAAAATGAATCCAAACAAAATTAACGTTAGATTCAAAGCCCAGTAGCAAAGGAATATATATATATATATATATATATATATATATATATATATATATATATATATATATATATATACACTCCATAAAGGAACGTATAGAGTTTAATGTCTTCCAAGTGCATATGTTCCACAACCCATTTATGATGTTTTTCCTTAGAAATGAAATACAAACACTGTAATATGGCTCTCCATATATAATGACTGAATGAATCCAAACTGTGAGGTTAATCTTTTTAAGCAGCTTCCACCTAGCAGCTCTCTGAATTCTGCCATTATTATTGTATCTATACTGACTCTCTAGAAGTGTTATTCACTACCCAGTAAGGCATTCTGGGGCCCAGCAAGCAGGGTAAAGAATTTCTCCTCTGGTTTTCTGTCTTGAAATTTATCATAACAAACTGCTCACCTGGTCATCTTTATTTTTGTCAGTTCGTTTAAATTCCACACTTACAAGATGGGATACTTCATATATATGCAGATATTTAAACATTTACTTTCAAAATACTGTGAAAACAGATAATGCCACTGTGTCCCTTATCTATTACTGTCACTCTTTCTTTTCTGTCCCCTTCTAGACTTTACATGACTACGACCGACATACCACTGATGACCTTCATAGTTAAATATTTGAATTCTCTCCACCACATTAATAACTCTCTATTGGTATGGTCCACAATCCTACATATAGTATTCCTGATGGAGTCTCAACAGTGTACTGTACAACAGAAGCATGAACTCCATAACATTGAGAACCCCTTCCTTTGATATGCACCCCAGCACTGCATTTATTTTGCAATCACTCTCCCCCACTAAGCAATAGAAACTATTATTAGGAAGTAAACGTTCATAGTTCTGTGTTTTTCATTATATGTTTCATATACAATATCTTTTTCTAGTGTACACTGATAGTGAGAAATAATTGACTTTAACCTGACATGCATACCTGGGCTTGCACCTCTTCTACCAGTCTACTTTCTTGAACAAGGCATTCTGAAGTCAAAAATCTCACATGCCCATCACCCCACCCACTGCACACACACACACACACATGCACACACTCTCTCTCTCTCACATTAGTATCTTTTGCAAACATATCCATTTTTCAGCTACACTTTACAGTACCTCAAATATAAATGTTCCAATCAAAGCAGGTCCCAGAGAGACCCATGTGTAAGCCAATAACCTGCTACGAAGACCAAAACTTAACCAACCAACAGGTTCTACATGTAAATCCTTAACATTATTTCTAACAAATTTAAAAATTCAAAGTCAATCCCCACCTTCTGCAGTCTGATAATCAAATTTTATATGGGACTTAAATATCTTGTTAAATCTCAATTAAATCTTTAACTTTTTTTCCTGTATAGTCTTGCTATCATTTAACCATATTAATGAAACAGATTTTAATTAGAAGCACTGTATCTATAAACCATAAGTAACAAAACAGTGCCATTTGCAAACCAATAAGCATATTGTTTGCATAATTATCTATTAAAAAGCAATTTGTTTAAGATGGATTTTCATGTACTTTGTCAGTTTGTTCATCTCTTCTTGATCCCTCATTTAGTGACATAACCATACAATTAATGCTTTAGCGCACTTAATATACTGTGCATTTTACAAAAACTACATCAGTAACCCCACTCATAGTTTTTAACAGTTTAAAGAGATTTAGTCATTTTTTAATATACTAGCTATCAGTGCTAACTGGTAGGGTAATCTAATCTAGCCCATTAACCACCACTTTTAGAAATCACGGTGGAAAATTATCGGGGCTTCAGTTTTCTTCCTCATATTATGTCCTACTCTTATATCCACCAGGAAATGCAACTAAATATATGCCCTTATCTCTTCATGTTTGAAACTGAGAAGTACTGATTAACAGCTATTTTCTTGGTTCACAGCATTCACAGCCATCTCAATGTAGCTGATAATGGAGCTTAATGATAAGGTTGTGTGACTGTATTTCAGAAAATATCACCGTCTCCCAGATTAGTCTACCTGCCTCCTTTCTTTTCTGTTCTGCCTTTGCTAAATATCTTTTTCCTAGCTGCCATACTCTCTTATTAATTATATATTTATTAATTAGCATTTGATTACAGGATAGTTTGAACTAGGCCATGAAAGGCCCTTTTTCAGCAGTGACCCTGGGAGAAAAGCTCCACAAATTAGCATAATTGCTATAAGAAGAAAAAAAAACAAGTACAGTTTCATAGGATGACGAACAAAATACTAGATCAAAGTATTACATAGAAGGCAAAAAAATCACATTTTCACAGTATCATATAGAAAAGTTGGAGATAAAGATAAAATCATGAAATCAAACAGGATTTGTATATTTTTATATATGTTTTATATTGTTATTTATAAAAGAAACTACTGATTTTGGTAGGCAGTGAGCAATAAGATGGCACAAAATATGGTTATTTGCTACTAGTACATACCATGAAAGCAAGAATTAGAGTAAGATAATGTTTCTCATAGTGGAGAAGGCAAAATAAAAAAAATGGTGACATTTTGGTTCAGAAGAAATGATTCAATAAAGGGGATTATATTTTTCATTCTCTGGCTTAAAATATTTAGTATTTAGCTAGGAGTGAGATTACAAGCACATATTCAAGTTTTTAGGAATAGGGTCCTACGTTTTGCTTCTTCGTGTTCTGGATTTGTGGTTTGTCTTATGTCATTTAATAGTGAATTCCAGCTCTTAGATACAAATATTAAACATATCAGAAACATGGCTTCACCATCTTTGTCGTTAGCCTTTTGGACTTATTCAAGGTACTTGTCCTTGGAGCTAAGAGATCTGGGAAAGTACCAAATCATGACTTTTTCTAGAGCCTGACATTTATCTGTGTGATAAAGGATGCTATGGGCCAGTTTGAGCAGGTCATTTTTCTAATAGTTGGGGAATTCCATCCAGTTAAGCCAGGTGAATGTAGAGTGATTATGTGTTTTGTATAGAAGACTGGTTGCATACTTTGCAATGTTATTATAACATTGCTCCAATGTATATGAGAAGGATGAACAGATATTTGTGAACAAAGGTGAGGCATAAGACTGGGTTGCAGAAGGTATGCAAGTGCAGTGTTTTTTCTGCAGTGTAAGGAGAGATAAGGAGATGCTTTATAAAGTAGACCTAGTTTTATATGAGTCTTCTTGATAGTATTTTGAATGTGCAGGTCAAACTTTAGGTTATTGTCTATGGATACTCCTAATAGTGTAGTATGGGAGACAACCTCATGTTTACTGTTTTGTGCAGATGATATAGTAAAGGTCAACACTCTGTATTGGAGTATTCTGGTAAAACCACAGCAAAAGGATGACTCCAATGCACGTCTGCATAAATATTTAATCCACTTCAGGTCTCAATAGTACAAATGAATAATCTAATTGAGATTAGATTATTCATTTGTACTATTGAGACCTGAAGTGGATTAAATATTTATCCAGACGTGCATTGGAGTCATCCTTTTGCTGTGGTACTGGTTTATCAGGTGTTCTGGACTTTGTTGGTGGTTTACTGTATTCTGGTAAAAGTTTATTTTTTATAACTATGTTATAGTTATAAAATATATATGTTATTTATAACTGTTATGTTCTCCTTGTTTTATTTAGCTGGATACTCATCATAGGCCTCCTTGTGCATTGTTTATCATTAACCCATCTTTGCAGAGCAAAAGGCTGATGTCATAATGTATAATAAATAATAAATGCAATCTGCAGTATTGATATATGACATGCCATAGGTACACTTCATTGTTCTATTCTATTTGCTTCCAGCAAGAATCATTTACAGCAGTGTAGCATGAAAAGCCAGACTCAGTGACCTCTGTATCTTCCCAGCAACACTTCATCTGCTTATTTATCTCTTGCAAAAGCTAGGTGTAAACATTTTCTGCATTTAAATGAGGTGATCATGTACCAGTTCACCTTCACATTCTTTCACTGATATCAACATTTCTCACCTGCCTGGGGATGCATTAAGTTCACTAAACCAGGTATACATTTCTACTCATCATTTTCTGTGTTGCTTCTATCGGGTGCCAATTTTTGTTCATCTTTTCTGTAGAGCTATACTAATTACCCTACCTAATTGGGCTGGCTTTATTACTATTTGTGATTCACAGTACAAGGGAAATTATGCAATTCCTCATAGCTGAATGGTAATTTGTCAACAGCTTTGCCTGTCAGTAATCAGATTTAAAATATTAAAATATTAAATCCAAACCATAATACTATATATTCCATCTACTTATTAAACATATTTTTATCAGAATATTCAAATATAGAAAACTGTACCCCTGTGCCCCAATATATATTTAGATAGATAGATAGATAGATAGATAGATAGATAGATAGATAGATAGATAGATAGATAGACTTCTAATCCCAAGATCAGTGGGGGGGGGGGGGTTAGCAAACCTGAAAACTTTAACAAACATTTACTGAACAATGCTATTGACAGTGCTTTTCAATAAACTAGTGACACAGCCACTGAAGCTGGTGCCGTTTGCTAAAATGGGATCTACTAAATAGGATCTGTATAAAAACACATCAGCAAATAGAAAAATTACCTGTTTGCTGCTTTTCCTTCCTTACTCTGTCCACATCTATTCCATTCAAGTCTCTCTTTCTTTTTATTCAGTGCATTCAAAGATTTTAGATATATTCATTGCTGCTCTTGTCTTTTCAGACCTAAGCCTTGTTGTTATTGTATCCATTATCCCTTTTGCTGCTGCCCATGCCTTATAAGCACCATTTACAGCTCACTACTTTTCACATTTTTACAAAAATGCTTGGGTATTAGTAACTTCCATCACTTTTTCAATTCTAGCCTCCTGCCTTTTGGTTCCACTATAAATAATAGGGTCTTGTTTAACTGACATGTAATCAACTCAAAACATCTAAAACGTTGTACAGCTGCAACTCAAGACAGTATCACTTCCAAGGTCACAAAATACACAGAAAAAAAACATTTTTGTCAAGGGACAAGCCACCTGCACTTACAATGTGGGGCAAACCTTTGACTCACCTAATTTATAAATATACCGACTGCAAGATTACACAATCTTGGAGAAGAGGCAGGAATTTTGGAAAATGCTATACTTACTTTATCTGGCTTCCATAACATGACACCAGCGATGTCTTAACTTTGATGTTCTGAATATTGATCAACTATCCAGTGACAAAAAGTAAGGCTCCCCTGGCTTTCTTTTATTATCTTTTTTTCTTATACCAATGTTAACTTCTGTTTGTTTTATTATTCTTGCTCTTTGCAAAGAGCCCTGCTTATCATCAATAGTCACATCCATGCTACTTTTAGTATAACAACATCTATAGCTACATCTACTCCTGCAGATTACCTTTTAGCTCCCTGTTTCTTATTTTCTAGAGAAATAGATTGACTGTGGCTAGCAAAATTGGCACTGATGATAGGGTGGTCACCTGTGTTCCTAGTGACTCAGCAGTGAATAGCAAGATGAGAGAAAGACAGTTGACAAGAGGGATAGGCTAGAGTAAATGATAACTATTTGACCCCTGTCAGAGAAAGGAATTAGTATTAGTTGTTTTACATCCTCATACAGGCCAAAAAATTGTTGGAACACCAGGGATAGTTTTAACATCAAAGTGTATCATCAAGAAACCAACTACCAGACTGCATAGCACTACTTTGCTTCAAATCTACTTGTATACTGTTTACTTAGTTGGTCTTTAACCTGTCTGAATTAACGCTAGTCCGCTGACTTTTTTTTTTCTTTCAATCTTATCTCTTTCCTACTGGGTGAACCTGCTCACCACCCTACCTCCAATTCCCACACACCCCTATTATAACTACATTTATACTCCTAGGAAATGAGACAAACTGGTATAACCGGCTGTACAAAACGGAGCCTTTGGAAACAGTTCAGAAAGGCTTGTTGTTTATTTTCTAAGTCCACTTGTATAATAACAAAAGTAAAAATTGAAGAAAGAACCAAATACTGTGAAACGCTAAACGCGTTTTTCGTTCCACATAATAGTAGAACTTCCTCAGACAAAGGTCTTCCATTCAATACAGTTTTTAAATTAATGCATATGCTTGCAATTAGTGTTAATAGCATACCATTGATGTTTTAAAGTGCTAGTACTACAAATATAACCCTATGAATTGCAAGTTTATACATATTTGTTTAAATCAATACTATAAATCATAAATGTAACTTATTATATTAACTGAATACAACATATTAAGTTTAATGATTTTAAATATAACTATACAAATACATAAATTTAAAAGTATATGAATAAATAAGCAAATACATTATTAAATCTTTACCCTATATACAGTTATAGTAGTGATGATTATTACTACCATTCATAACTTTACACATTTTGCTAAATGCTAACAAGATTTTATTACTTGCAAAAATGTGTAACCAACCTGCCTTTAAAATAACTGTCAACCAAGCTTGCCCATAACTTAAAATAATAACACTGGTTACAACTCAAATCCAATTTACAAAGTTAAGACCTACATCCTTAATAAAATTCATGAATAAACATTGTATTTATAAAAATATTTTTAACCAAAATATGTAAAAACTTGTACAGCAAGAATCACCCTTAAAACTATCTCATAAGGTTTTTAAGTTTTAAAATGCATGCTATGGAACATGAATCATTAATCCCTGGCTCTCTACATGCAGCTAAGCGTAGCTGCCAAGCAAGTTCTTTTTTCTCCAATTCTAATTTCGGAAAGTTTTCATTGACACAGTTAGTATCTAAATGCTGCTTGTTGATACCATCAATAACCATAAAGGAAAAAGAATGACCATGGTTGTTTCCACAATGTCTTGCTAGGGCATTTTCTTCCTTGGACTTTGCAATTGCATATAAATGTTCGTATATTCGGTCACGTAACCGTCTATCTGTCTTTCCAACATAGAAAGACGGACATTGTACACATTGTGCCAAGTAGACTATACCCTTAGAATTACATGTGAACAACCCCTTTACATGGTAACTCACTGACCTAATTGTAAATAAATTTGATGTTACAATGTACTTACAATATTTACATGAGCCACATTTCCTGGTTCCCCCTCCCATTTTTGGTCTATCAATCTTAGTTTCAAGTAGTTTTTTCATGTTTGTACCCCTTCGGTATGTTATTACAGGGTTAAAATTCAATGTTTTGGATACATTTTTATCCATTGAGAGGTAACACCAGTATTTCCTTACTATTTTACCTATGTCAATTGCTTCTAGGCAATAGGTAAATGTAAAAGCGATTGAAAAGTTATTGTGCCCACCTTTATCTATCAAAATACCCTCAACTGAGATGTTGTCTGAAAGTTCTTGTTCTGTATTAATAACAAAAACTTGGTCCACCACTTCAGTAAGCCTTTCCTTGACACCGATTTTTCCATCGGTCAAGAGGGGTAGGTAGAACCCTTTTTTCCTTTTGTCCATCACTTCCTGGAAGATGTTATCCAGGAATGGTCTAGGATAAGCCCTCTTTACAAACATTTCGTATAGTAAATCACATTCTTCCTCAAATTCACTCTGTAGTGTAGTCATCCTCGCTGCCCTAACCAGTTGACCTTTTATGACAGCTTTTTTCTGGAAAGGGGGATGCATGCTAGTGAAATGAAGAAAGCTGTTGGAATATTTCCTAGTTCATAGAAGTGATTTGGTGGTACATTTATACTCCTACAAACCCTATCTCCATCCAATTAACATCCATCTTATTTTTCCCCTTTTTTCAATCTTTATTCAACCACCGCCTATAGCTCACATATCACACTCTTCTCCCATCTCACTCAAACTAACACAACTGCCTACACATACAGAAAGCTACAATCATTCATAATTCATATAACTAAATACTCCCCCAACCTTAATATCTCACTCACCACTATGCATTCACATAAAATATATATTAGACACAACTTCATACAACTTGTTAGACTCTATCCTCCACCCTAAAATCTCCCAACTCACAAATATCAATTCCTAAGATGTCACCCTCATTAAGCAGCACTTTTAACCAAACTAATCACTCCTCTCACATACTCTACTCAGTACACTTACTCTCATTCTCTTCTTATTCCTCACCCATCTAACCTCCTGTCACTTATGCCCCTATTTCATCTCTCAATTCCTCATCCTCCACATCACAAACTTTATCCACCAAACTCTAATCAGAAGTCCATTGACATAACCCCAACCACATTCACTTCAAATCTACACATCTATTTAAATACAAAACTTACCACCACAAACTAGTCTCTAAAAACCTTTGTCCAAAATCTAAAAATAAACTAAAATGGTTGACCTATACTATCTATAATCCTGAAGACTTAAAATATAGTGAGGATATCTACCATCTCCTGTCTTTTCCATTTTCTCTTCCATTGGGTCATTAGTTTCAACAAGAAAGTGAGATGCTTTTCCTACCTGTCTCATTTATTAACTTTTATTTTTGTCACTATCACTCTTTATCTTTTTAAATCATGTCATGTATGATTTCTCTAGTGTTTCACCTTATACTGTTGCACCCAGCCTCAGTCCTAAATATTGTTTACTACATTATCATCATCTTCACAAGCCTGGCATGTATCAACTTCTGTAATACCTCTCAGAAATAATACTTCTTTAGCCATCATATGCTTTGTTTTCTAGTTCTTGCTCATATACTCCTCCCTGTGTCCACATGGCCGACATCTGTGCCTCACCACTAGCTCTTAAGTATGATTCAAAATAACTTCCCCTTCACAACTGCTAAAAATGTAATTTACTATTGATGACTCTACTGACATCAATTCATCTCTTCTTCTGCTTGACTATCCATTTGTTTAAGTTCCTGTTCTGTATCTTATCTAAACCACACACACACATACACACACACGCACACACATACACACACACACACACACACACACACACACACACACACACACACACACACACACACACACACACACACACACACACACACACATGAATATAGACATAGAGAGAGAAAGAGAGAGGGAGAGAGAGAAAGATAGATGGATCACTGCTGTTTGACTGAATGACAAATTACTGAATTCATATGGTTGAAAATCCATTTTACTGAATGATAATTTTACTGAATGTGGTATAGCTATACATAGTTCTGTAATACAGATGGAGAAATATATAGAAGTGTATGAAGAAGTTTTAGCTGGTACTTATGGTGACCAATACATAATCACTACTGTTGTGGTTTCTGTATGTGTGCAGGCAGTTAATCCCTGGGTATGGTATTTTCACTTTTCTACATAGTTGCACAAGTTAGCATATTTAAGTAAGGTGGGGTGGGGTAGGGTGGTACAGGATGGCTTGTCCCTGCGGGAAAAAAACTTACACTTTTAAGGTGTATTTATTGTAATTAGTTGTTCTATGAATTTGTTTGTGCATTAGCAGTGATTAACTGTGTGTGGTTTCTCTTTTCCCCACTACTGTGCAACCACGAAGTTAGTATATTTAGGTAAGGGGGTGGGGAGTAGGTCTTTTTGAAAAATGTTACCTTAGGTATTTTAACTGTATAATGTTTCAGTTATTTTGAATTTGATTAAATGGTCTTTCAGTGAAACTGTTTTTCAGACATTCTGACCGAATAAATTGTTTTTCAGTAAAATGGTCATTCAGTGACGTGTCATGACCTCACGTGCATTAACATTTGCCTTTCATTTTCCATTAAGAATTTTGAAATAATTGAAACTCTGTGTTAATCCATTGATTTTTTTACACTTCTTGCACATGACAGTAATACCAGTTTTATAAGTCATCCATTGAACCAATGTCTCATGCAATTTTTATCACTTTCTACCTGAAAGCTACCAGAAAAAGACATAACAATAGGGAAATTTCTCACTTTAGTATCACAAAAGGAATTTGTGATGCAGCTGTAAAAAAATACTGAAAGGATAGCCAAAGCTGTTGATAAATCTCTTGCGGTATTTAAAATTAGAGTTCTTGCCTTTTATGATGAAGCACAACATTTTGGAGAATTCCAAGATTTGTGAGACAATGGATCATTTTATATCTTTTTTTCTTCTTCTTCCAGCTTTTCCAAGTTAGGGGTCGCCACAGCAGATCACCTGTCCGCTCATGATTGGCAGTGGAGTTTTATGGTGTCGAGTTGCCAGCCCGGCACCCAACCTTCCATGGAAGGCATACACACGCATGCACTCATGCCTAGGGCCAATTTAGAGTATCCAATACATCTACAGCATGTCTTTAGGATGTGGGAGGAAACAGGAGCACCCAGAGGAAACCTACGCAAACACAGGGAGGACATGCAGACTCTGCACAGATCGAAACGGAGAACCTGTTGCTGCGAGGTGGCAATGCTAACCGCTGCACAACAATGGATCATTTTATGTACTGAAAGCAAAACATATTTTGATCAGCACAGACATAGAAAAAAATCTAGTCACTGTTTTCTCTTTCCAGGCAGCAACTTGCAATGTTATCAAGATATTAGTCTCAAAAGAAAAAAAATGTACCACAGTGAAGTTACTGAAAATTATAAATCTATACCACTGTTAACTCAGGGTCCTACAACTCATTGTTGTATTTAGGCAACAGAAGATCATTATACATGTTTACAAGAATTATGGGATTGTCTTGGTACATGAGGCAGGCATCAACAATGTAGTACTGCTCCAAAGTCAGTGATTCCTAGCCATGGAAACCAGTACTTAAGTAAAAATGTTGGGGGCATTTAGGCTCAGTCTTCAAAATGAATGCCACTAGAACATCCAATCACATGTTGGACACTAAAAACTATTGTAAAACTTTGAGGCAGTCTATTATAGTTAGTTGAGATTCATTATTGCTAAACAAATGTAATAACTGCAGAAGGATCTTGACATTTTTATTTGTAACTATACTTATTGTAGATTTACATTACTTTTCCTTCACCCCAGTCTATTGCACAGTCTATCACCATTCTGACAAATAAAGGATACAGAAAGTAAAAGGTCACACATAGGTAGGAACTCCAGTATTTCCAATCCAATCTGGCCATATACAAAGAGGATACGTTGAGATAAATTTCCTGGATGCATAACAAATAGCACCAACATATTTAACCTATGCTTAGCCACAGGGTAAGTCCCTGAAGCATGGAGAACTGCTGTTATGATATCCATTCACAAGAGTGGTCTTACCATAGACCAGGGAAACTATAGACCTATTAGCCTAACTAGTATAATTTGTAAAGATATGGAACATATCATATCTGATTTCCTAATCTATGATATTGAAAACCTTATTCAACTTGACCTGAGCAGTTTGATTATGTCAAAAGGAGATCAGATGTACTCAGTTTAGTAAACTTCTTTAGAAGGTCACAGAGCCAGGAGGCAGTGGTTAGTGGTTATTCTGTCCACATTGCCAATCAGAATTTGGCCAAGGTCTTTTGTACTATTTCCCATGGCACTGAAAATTAGCTATGAGTCCTAAATGTAGATCCTCACATAGAAAGGAAGATAACATACTGGCTGAAAAATGGAACCCAAATTGTTAAAATGTCAGGTTCTTCTTCAAAAAGCAAGAGTTTAACTGATGGTGTACTGCATTGCTCAGTTCTAGGACCACCCTCCTTTTTGGCAAATGTTTCTCTGTCTTCAAAACTATAGACCCAGCCCTATGGCTAATTAAGTTTGTTTATGACTGATAGATGGGTGTTATTGTCAAACAACCCTCTGATACCACATCATTAGAGCAAACATTGATCCTAATTAACCAAAGGTGTATGGGAAATGTGCTTCTATTAATTTAAAAAGGGGAGTAATGTCATGTTTGGTAAACGGCTCTCTCCCTCACTGTACAGTATCACCAACACTCCACTCCAACTGACAAGGGAGACAGGAATCTTGGTACCTGGGTAGATAATGCCTTCTCCCTTGATTACTGTGTAACATCAGTAGTCAGAAAATTCTTCTGTTTAAAACAACTAGTATCTAAAGGCATATCTTTTGTTCACAGCTCTCATTGGATTATTGACATAAAAACCCTAGACCCCCAGGACAGACACGAAATTTTATTCTTATACATGATCTCTTGCAGCCTTTCACATGGAGACCTGTCCGACATTTTCTGTCATTTGGGATGCAGGCATCCTTGATCTCTTGTATCTCTTCTTGAAGGCCAACATCTCCAAAAATACCATAACTAAGAACTTAAATCTCCATTAGCATATAAATAAAACGCATTAGAGGGAACAGATGTATTAACCAATGTTGACTCAATCTCTGGAATAAATTACCTCTCCATGTTAAGCAAAGTAACATCCTTGCATCCTTCAAATCAAATCTTGATGACTGGCTGGGTATAAGCTAATTCATCTCTGGACAAAACTGCTTTCTACTTACAGAAATGGGTAGTACAACATGGCTGTGAGCATTAGCAAGGCACAAATGGTCTCAGGATTCACTTGCTTTGTAATCCTAAAATCCTATAATCCTTAAGTTTGTTAGTAAAATATTTTTGGATTTGTCAAACACATCTGATACTGACTTACAAATCAGTGTTATTCAGACTAAAAATGTATATGTGTAATAGTCTTGGCTTTATCAAAAAGTGTAATACTTTTTCATAAAGCAATGTTACGCAGGCCACAGGAACATACACTTCTTACTAAGCACTATTAGACAGTTAATTGGTACCCTAAAGAACAAATCACAAGCAGTAAAATTAAATTCTATATCAGCACAATAATCATTATGAACAACATGACACTTCACAATGGTAAAATGAAACTCATCAAATATGCAGACAACTTCATAACTGCAGTCTCTTGTTCTTTTCCATACACCCTCAGTTTTCTTGAGTCGTCATCCTTTCACACAACTGAGATATAGATACACTGAAGTGCCTCAAGGACAAAAACTAATTCTTATCTTTCCTAACTCTCCCTCCACAACTGCCCATCTCCCATGCTCATTGCAACCCTATGCATTCTTCAATGGATAACCAACTCAGTACTACATCAATCAGTCTGACCCAAATGAAGAAGCTGAAAGAACTAAAAATTCTTGTTATTACTCTCAATAATCAACTTAATTTCAGTTCCCATCTGCACAACAAAATTAGGCAAACTCTACAGGGCTAAATTTTTCTAAACAGACAAAGCTGGAGCCTTCACAGCTATAACTTCCCTCCTACTATGCTTTGTGAATCATACATACCACAGTCCCTCTGCATGTGGTCTTGGCTGGCGTGAATATAACCTCTGCCTCACTTCCATGCAACTACTCTTAGCTCACAAATTCATCTACTACCCACAATGCCCATCATTATCTAAGGTTAATAACTAAAAGGCTTCTTTATGAAGATTTATACAATACATATGTGTCCTTCAATAAATCTGGCAACTCAATATTTTCTTTCTCCACTGAAAAATTTGAAATGATTTTCCTCATAAAAGAGAAACAAGTGCTTCCAAAGGCAAACAAACATTCCAGTCCATTTTGTTGTCTCACCTCAGTAGCAATTGGATATGCAACTTTGCCATCACCTAAAGCTTCATTCCTAAACCACCTGCATGTTGCCCTTGTTATATAGTCCTCTTTTGTGCAACTCTTGGACCTACCAACTGATGTAAGCTACAACATACCTTATTCACTTGCTACACTTGCTGCTTACTGTATAGGTTGTAGCCTTAGAAAATTTACTTCATGTAACACACCCAGTACACTTTTAATATTTTTCATTATTCTTTAGGAGTACACTATGCATATCCATTGAATTATGGTTTGTGTATTACTTTATCATATAATGAGACCTCCCAAATGAACATTCCTAGTTAGCAAGTGGAAAAAAGAAAGAAAGTAAGAAAGAAATAAAGAAATAGCAAGCCAAAGCAATATTTTCAGAGGTATGCTCCATATCACTTCTGCAGCATTGCAGACTGTCCTGACAAAAAGTTATTCACTCAAAAATCTATAATTTGTCTAATGATATCTTTGCTCCAAATATTAAGTTAATCTATTAAAGTCTCACAGAGCTGTCTACTGTGGGCAATATTGTTTTGGCTCTAACACAGAATTATTAAGATAATATGTTTCACTGTTTTCCAGTGGTGCAAAAACAGCCACCCGACTCCACGGCGGTATAATCACACAAAGTTTATTCCAACATCAAGTACAACAAGAAGGATTTTGTTGTATAGGCAACTGATAGGCAATGTTTTAATTGCTAATTATTGACAGGAAGCCTACAAAATGCCATGACAGAATATACTAATGTTGATGCAAAATGTCATGAAATGGAGAAGTTGTGAATTACTTGTTTTGTAGCTATGCATTAGTCACATTTACAAGATTACTGACAAATTAAATGACTTTCCTTGGGATTTAGAAAGGCTTCCTGTAATACAAAAGCCTGAATTTGGAAGGTATATGCATCTCAGTAAACTTGACTAACTCAGAGATTGCTGTCCTGCTACTGGTTTCTAATGGTGGTGGCCATAATTTTATACTGGTGATGGCTCAACTATCTTTACAAACCTAAGCTTTACACTAAAATCCAAACTAGCTTCCTGGTACAACAAAGTAGCTACATTTGCTACCAACAACGCACATCAAACACACCACTGTCAAGCCTTAAAACACCTAAACTGGTCAGAGCTTAACAATTATATAACATAACCCGGGATAGTTATGACATACAAATTGATATAGTATCCTAAAAAATGACCTGCATTAAAAAAAACATATTATTGCCTTCCAGACACACCAATTTGGAACAGACAGCCTAAATAGAACTAATCCTATACCATGCTCTCTCAGTCATATGTTGTTACTACTATCCTCCTGTATACTACTGCTATCTCCCTTCCTATCTTACATAAGTTTATAACTTACCTCATTATCTCTTGAATTTTTACAAACTTATGCAATACTAAAATCTTCCTTCCTATACAATTTTATAACTTAATTCATTACGCATCTTGAACTCCTTGCAAACTTTTCTTTACTGAAATGTAAGAACACTATTCCTCTTTACAATGTTTTCTCCTCTACAGTATCAATCCATTTATTTCCTGCAAGATTTTAGAGATACAAAAACTGTATAGACTTATAATTGCTGATATAAATGCTTTACTGTATATACTTGTAACTATGTTTTTTTTTAATGAGAAATGTATTTGTTTTTCTGAGAACTGTCTGAAATTCACTTATTAGTACAAATATACTGTGATGGAGCTTTTCTCCCCAGGCCTCCACTGAAAATGGGTTCTGCCCAGTTGGACTTTCCGGGTCAACAAAGACAAATAAATAAATAGTGCATACACCAGTCTCACTGGTAAAGTTGCATGCAAAGACACCAGTCCAGAGGAGTGGCTAATACAAATTAGCCATGTGCTCTCCCTAAGAAATAGGACTGGCAGTGCATTAAAGCAATACAGTGATTCAGAGAATCAGTCTACTGAGTTAGCTTTCTTCCACTACGTA
>NC_056751.1:263489936-263644936 GCF_019279795.1 Protopterus annectens | reverse complement strand
CTCCTGGGTCATAGTCAGGGCTTTATCCTTCTATGCTTTTAGAGCCAGACACTGTGGCAACATTTCATAACTTAGGATAGGAGTCTGTGATAATGTTACATAGTTACAGGAGTCTATGATAATGTTATATAGTTCCAGGAGTCTAAGATAATGTTACCTAGTTCCAGGAGTCTAAGATAATGTTGAATAGTTCCATGAGATTAAGATAATATTACATAGCTCAAGGAGTCTATGATAATGTTGCAAAGCACCATACGTCTAAGATAATGGTACATAGTTCCAGAAGTCTATGATAATGTTGCATAGTTCCAGGAGATTAAGATAATGTTGCATAGTTGCAGGACTCTAAGATAGTGTTGCATAGTTCCAGGAGATTAAGATAATGTTGCATAGTTTCAGGAGTCTATGATAATGTTGCATAGCTCCAGGAGTCTATGATAATGTTGCAGAGCTCCAGGAGTCCAAGATAATATTGCATAGCTCCAGTCTTTGCAGGACATCTGCTGTAGGGTATCAACTTTCAAACCTTAGACAGCATGATGATAATCTTATGGTTATCCTATCAGCAATGCCTCAGACCTCAGAATCCAAGAATGACCATCCCTAAAGGTATTACCAAAATCTTCCCCATGATGACCATATTTCACAACATGTAACACAGGTCCCAAAGGGAGGCGGCATCTTTTCACAAGGCAGATCCTTCATATTGTATCCAAAAATGCCACTGAACATGATTAAAACATTATTCTTATATGTAGCAGCAAGAGATGGCATGGAAACAGTCAAAATTTAAAATGAACAAAAAGTGATTGATGGGATCTGTTTTTTTTCTTTCTGTAACATACTTCAAGTAATGGTCAAGGAATTGTATGAGGTTTTTAGAAGGTCTGACTGCAGATGCCAGTAAACATCTAAAATCCATAATTGCACTAAAATGTCATCATCTCTGGTTCTGGAATTTTTGCAAATGATTTACTTTTCATTTTCAGGGTGTGCAACTTTTTTCTTTAGCCTGTTTGATAGAGTACACCTTGAAAAGTGTATGTATTATCCTTGGATGCTTGGAAGGCATTCAGAATAAATCTGTTGAACATCACACACACACACACACACACACACATACACACACACACACACACACACACACACACACACACACACACACACACACACACACACAAACACACACACATACATACACGCACACACACACACACACACACACACACACACACACACACACACACACACACACACACACATACATACATACACACACACACACACACACACACACACACGCACACACACGCGTGCGCGCGTGTGCACATGTACAGCTTTGTAATGTAAGATGCAATTAGTTAAACCTGTTCAGAATCAGAGTATGACTTGCCTTCAGAATATAAGGGGTTTGATAAGGGACACTGAACTCATAACATGTTGGTAAAAATATAATTTTGTGTATAAGCCTTTGGACAAAGGTTGACTTCTAATGATCATTTTGAATAACCTGCCTAGAAACCATACCTCTCAACCTCATACCTCTCAATTAGAGCTAAGTGCAAGAATAATGCACTGGCTCAGCACCTGTAGCTACAAAAAGATACACTGGATTTAAATTTCAAATGACTGACAATGTGGACCTTTTGGAACTGGAAGGAGACATCCCTAATCTTTTATAAAAACGTGAACTACTGTGGCAGTTGAAAATGAACTCTTTTAGAAAACCAGGGGTTAATTATTATTGCTCCATAAAAAAAAATTCTAGATCTCAGGAAACTGCCCCATTGTTTAAAAGACTATTAAAAGACTGATATGGGACTGATTAATGCTGACATTACTTGCTTATATTGTGTTTTAAAAACAAATATCAAACAATGTTTACTTCTTTTAGCACTTACAGTGTTATAAAGGACATACTTTAGGTGGCTCATATATATAGTAATCATTTTTTATGGCTGCACATTAAATGGTACTTTAGATTTTAAATGGAAGACTTTTGTTACACTTTTTCCTTTTAGGCAGTGAAAGTCTGACAGTGCACACGATGTGCATGGGCCTAGTCTTTTTCTTCTTCTTCTTTTTCTGTTTTAAAGGTTGCAAGTACTCTTGAGTGGACTCTAACACATTCAAACTGTTTTCTTAGTTAGATGCCACATTTTAACAGATCACCATGGCCTTTGTGCTTTTTTTTAACATGTATCACTGTATTTCCAGCTTAGCAATTATTTTTATGTTTTTTTCATCCTACTTAGGTTTTCAGTTGTATATCTATACACATGTTCATTCTTATTATTAAATGTCATGCTGCTAAATGCTAGGAGTCTAAATATGGAACTGCACTCATTGCAAACATTCTTAACCTTGGAAGATGCTGACATTTGTGCAGTCACAGAAACCTGGTTCAAAGCTGTGGAGAGCACCCCAGCCTTACCTGGTTACTCATCCTATCATACATTCAGACCCCAAACTGTGGGCAGCAAAGCCAAAGCAGGTGGAGTTTCAATATATATTAAAGACACACATACCCCCAGGCTGGTCAAACAGTATGACATACAGGAGACACTCCAGGTGCAGTTAACCATTGACAAGACTCCTATTCAAATCATAGCTAGCTACAGGCCCCCAAATTTGACTCAAGATGCCCACTCTACCTATCTGAACATCTTTGAATCTATCAAGATTCAACCCTTTACCCTGAAACTGGGTGACTTTAACTACCCAACCATAGACCGGAAAAACTACTCATGCTAGAACACAAATGCCCAGAGATTCCTTGATTCGATCAATGCAAGTGCCTTGGAACAGCTAGTCGATAACCCCACAAGAGGTGAAAATATCTTGGACTTGGTATTAACCAACATGAGCAACCACTGCTGTACCCCTACAGCAGGGGTGTCCAACCTTTTGGCTTCCTGGGGCCGCATTGAGTGAAAAGAAATGGTCTTGGGGCCGCATATAAAATATATCATATAGTTAACTCTTTCATTGCTCCGGAAGACCACAGTCGACCTCCTGGCTGTACTGTAGGTGCAATTGAACAATGAATAAATGCCTAATATTTGCCTTAAAATTCTAATTCTCATTCTAATTATAATTCTCTAATCTAACAGTTAACTCTAACATTTTAGTTAATATAAATATATATATATATATATATATATATATATATATATATATATTTTTTTTTTTTTTTTTAATACACATAAACATATATTCACTACAGCACTAGCATTTCTCACTGGGAAAACCATTCCAGCAGTCTAACTACGTAAAATGTCAACATCAGCAGTCCTACAATACTATAATCCACAAAAATAACCCAACAAAGTTGCAATAAAGTAAAGAATTCACATTACTGACTTAATAAAACAATTCTGAATAAGCTACAAGAGGGTCTCACCCAAACAAATAACTGGTGCCAGAAATATGGCCTTAAGCTAAATGCCAAAAAATGCATCATCATCCCCTTTGAGGAGAGTGATGTCCCCACAAATTATCACATTAATAGCAATGTTGTAAGCACGCAATAAGTCGTATGGTACTTGGGCACCCAGGTTGATAGAAACCTGACTTTTGACCACCACGTTGTCTCCGTTGTAAGGAAAGCTTTTTACATGGCCCACTTCATTAGTAAGGGTATCTCATCCAGGGACAAGGTCATAACATCCCTGTATTCTTCCTTTACAAGAGCCATTATTGAGTGCAATGTCCCTTTTGGCATGTGCCCCAGCAAAACACCCTGCCAAAAGAAAGACTACAGCCATTTCTGACAAAAAAGGTCAAAGGACTAAGTTCACTTAGTTATCCAGACAGACTAAAAAGCTTTTTGCTTTCTTCTGTCTCTCATTGGCCCCTATAAATTTCATCACTGGCTTACTTTCCAGGCTAAGAAAGATCCTGCCTTAAGAGACTTCCTTTACCTCAGAAATACTGGTTATACTTAAAACGCTCACTGCAAAGACCACAGCCTTCACTGCAACATAAACAAGCCACTCTGTATGGACAGGTTCTTGACACAAAAACCTTCAACTTCTGTAAAAAGCTCCTCTCATTATCAAACAAAGTTATCCAGCAACACGACACCTGGATGGATAGCCATAAATGTACTCTTTGAGTAAGTAGCATAGCCTTCATCAAACCAGATGGAAAATCCACATACTAAACTTTCCTAGCTGGATGGCTAAGATCTAATATTGGTTACTCAAGTCTACTTGCCCAAGAAGAGGGGCCTATTTAACTAAGAATTCCATTTGCAAAAATATATTCAGTATACATATTGAATCTCTCTCTCTTACACACACACACACACACACACACACACACACACACACACACACACACACACGCGCGCGCAAAAAAAGGCCCTACTTGTAAAATAGGCAACCTTAGTAATCGCATGACACCCACTCACTGAATGAAATTGTCTGGAAGTCAAAATAGTTGAAAAAAAAATCATAATAGAGATGGATTCATCCATGCAATTTCCCTCCACCAAAAGGACCATCAATAAATCAACAAACAACTGCTCGGCAAAAAGTAAATCAATAAGAAAACCATAAACTCTCTACAGTATCATCCTCCCTGGTAAGATCCGACCATAAAGCGGTCAGTTTTGATGTCACCATATCTCCTGACCCCCAACCCCCAGCTAGGGTCAAACAAAAAAGCTTCTCCAAAGCTGATTACAGTTTCGTGAAGGATGATATAAACAGCTTCACAGCCCCCTCCCCCTCAGTAGGAACTGCACCAATGGCCAAATCTACACCAAAGTACAATACAAGCATATATATAGATGCATGGAATCAGGAATACCCAACAGGACAAAATAATTCTCTGCAAGGAAGAGTAAATCTGTCTGGTGAACATCTGCAATAAATAAACTATATAATAAAAGGAAAAAAAAACTGCTGTCCAGGGCCATGAAGTAGCAGGTGCCCAATTAAAAGTAATCTCTCCTTAGGCTGAACAAGCAAATAAGAACACTAGTGAAATCCTTTAAAGGCAACTTCAAGTCCAAATTGCCCACATCTATTAGAGATTTTCATATGACCTTCTTCACATATGTCCACAATCTCAAAGGAAGCACCAGATCTGTTCATAACTGGTGGTCAAGGACACCACATACACAAATGCTGCAGATATAGCCAACCTACTGACTGACAGATTCAGTGAAAACTTTACCCCTCTGTCGTCCCCACCAGTAAATCAGGATATCTCCAGTACCTGCTCCCCTCCCCTTATCACTAGGGAACAGGTCATCACTGCCCTCTCAAAGGCAAAAAATACAGCCTCCATGGGACCTGCTAACATCCCAGGCTGCATCCCACATGAACTTGTAGCACCATTAGGCACCCTATTAAACCAAAGCCTGATTACTGGCTTTGTCCCAGCTGAGTGGAGAACAGCCACTGTCATCCCTTTACACAAAGTGCAGCATCCACCAATCTGGGAAATTATAGACCCATCAACCTAACTAGCCTGATTTGCAAGGCCATGGAATGGATTATCATGGACCTCATTAACAGGGATATTGGCAACCTCCAAACACTCAACCCCACACAGTTTGGCTTCGTCAATGGGAGGTCATGTCTGTTAAATATGGTCGACTTCTTTGAGACAGTCACCGTAGCCATGCACAAGGGGAAGACAGTGCACACCACCTACCTTGACCTGGCCAAAGCCTTTGACACTATTCCCCACTCAGGAATAATAGATAAACTCTCTCAACTAGGCATCAATGCATATCTTACCAAATGCGTAGCAAACTGGCTCACTGATAGAACCCACCTAATCAAAATAGAGGAAGTCACCTCAAGCAGTAGACCCGTAATGAGCGGCATAGCCCAGGGATTGGTCTTGGGGCCTTTGTTATTCAGGATATACTTTTCTGAGGTACAGGCCAAAATCAGTGTGCTATGGCTGACCAAGTTTGCAGATGACTGCAAGCTGGGAGCGGTCATCAATTCCCCAAGTGATGTGGATGTCCTCTAAGAGGGTCTCACCCAAACAAATGAGTGGTGACAGAAACATGGCCTCAAGATGAATGCCAAAAAATACATCATCATCCCCTTTCGGGAGAGTGACGTCCCCACATATTATCACATTAATAACAATGTCCCAAACACAAAATCAGTTGTGAGAGATTTGAGCACCCAGGTAGATAGCAACCTGACTTTTGACCACCATGTTGTTTCCATTGTACAGAAAGCTTTCTACATGGCTCACCTCATAAGTAACGGTATCTCATCCGGGGACAAGGAGGTCATAACATCCCTGTATTCTTCCCTTATAAGAACAATTATCGAGTACAACGCCACCTTCAGCATGTACCTCTCAAAGCACATACATCAGCTGGAGGGACCACAGAGCTTCCTCATCAGGAGAATCCAGGGCCTCAAACATCTACTCTACACAGATAAGCTAAAAGCCCTGTCCCTCTATTCAGTTTCATACAGACTCCTCAGAGGTGACCTCTGTCTGGCATAAAAAGTAATCTCAGACCCCACCTTGATGGGACTTCTGCATATCAACAAGTCAAGTGTCACTCGAATAACTGGCACACGAGACCTCAGCTTGGTCTGTGACATCAATAGGACTTGTTGGCGGAACAGATTTGTGTCCCAGAGACTCCCTTATCTGTGGAATAGACTCCCTCTACACATCAAGCAGAATACCTCATTATCCCTTTTTAACCACAACCTGGATAACTGGATGGGAAACAAAAAATACACCCCTGGGATTCCACCTGTGCCCCTGCTGGACAGGGGCTTTGGGTGCTGACTTTTATAAACATGGGCTAAACTCTTGGCTAGGCTTATAAGGGCCTCAGGGCCAATAGCATAGTAACTTCCTATGATCCTATTATGATTCGTTTTTGACACACAACCCCGATGAAAAATACAAAAGTGATCTTTGTTAAAAGTTATATATTTATTAATATTTATTCTGGTAGATGTCTATTAGTAGATTTTTTTGTTAGTCAGTCATTTTTATTTAGTTTCTTACTTAATAAAGTTTTGATTAGTTGGATAGTTTATACAAAGTTTTAATAAACTGGTCTTAGATTGCAGTTTGTCTCTAGCTTTCTAGATTCAGTTTTAGGCAGCACCATTTCTGATTACACTATAGTGTTAAGGGGAAATGGGGACTTGGCTAAAGGAATGATTTTAATGCTTCTACTGCTCTTAACAGAACCACCCTCTGCTACTCCCTTGCTACAAACAACCTGATTATATATAAGGAATGTCTTTGATGCTTTTCATGTTATTGAACTAGGATCATTTGTTTGTGTGTTTCAATAAAGGATATTCCATTTTAACTCAACTGTGGACTACCTACTATTTTCTGTTTGATTATTCTGCAGCACATATTTTACAGTTTGATTTGTATTAAGTGAACTAAGTGCATAACATAATTTAGGAACTGAACATCACACCCTCCACACTGTGAAGTTTGTTGTTGGTTTGTTTTGGACCTATTACAGCTTAAATATTGCATTTTTCTGAGACTTCAAGGGATACCATGGATTTCTTTTTTTGAAAAAGTAAAACTCAACTTCTCTCTCTCTTCTCCAGCTCCACAAAATGGTCAGTCCCAGTGTAATGAAAACTGGTATGTATGACATTCATGTGTTTTAGAAACCATGTGACATTTAGCAAATGATAATTGAAGACATTTCTGAAAAGGTGATGGGGAACTGAGGCTTTCTGCACCTCCCCTCTGTATTCACTTTATTTCATTCAGCCCATAACATTTCAGCAACAGTTTTCTATCAACTGCTAAATGATCTGTGCTGCACAGTGTTTTACAGAGACAACAGCCTTATCCACGTTTGGGACTAAATATGGAAATCTCTTCAACTCCATACCCATTCCTCAGTTAACATTAGGTCATTTAAAAAGTACTAATTAATCAACCTTCTTGTGAGCATGTTAACAAAGTAACACATAAGGGAACCTACTGTTTAAAACAATGTCGTATTCTGTTTTATACATCTCAATATATCTCAGAGGAGCACTCACACACTGTGTATTGCTTTGTCTAGATTGTTTTGTAGTACAGAATAATGTATAGCTTTTCATGATATTTCCAGGTTGTGGTAGAAAACAGTCTCCTAGGATCTGTCCTCTAACATACAAATATTAAATCAATGCTAAAGCCCACGATAACAATGAGGTTTCATTAGTAATAGTGAGTGTGAAGTTTTTTCACGTCATTTGCAAGAGTAGATTAAGAATCAAAGTAAATCAGTCTAAGAAACATCAGGGGAGAATAGTAAATTAAGGTGAGATGATCAGAGATCTGGTCATTCTGTACTCTTGAGTTGTAATTTCTCAGGAAAGATTTGTAGGTAAACTGAAACATTTGTGTTATATTACAAGATGTTTTGTTTTGTCTAGATCAAGCTAAATGAAATCTGAAAAAATAATGTCTCTGAAGCTGCAAAGTTTAAACAATGCAAAAGTAACTGTTTTCTCAGTCAAGCAACTTAGTTTAAGCAATACTGTAGCCTTATAGATGAAAAACCAGCATACCTCAACACCATGAAACTTTCCCCAGTTAAAAAATATACAGCAAAAATAATATTTGGAACATAAAATGTGCCACTCCAAATGAGAAATCTTCATATCCTTCCTAAACTGCAACTGAAAGCATTACAAGAATCGAGTTCATAGTGAACAATAAAGCATATCCAGAATTTGGAAACAAGACAATTAAACAGGCAAACAACAATTATATAAACATAAGAAATAGCTCTGTCTAGATAATGTCCATTTGTGCAGAATGCCGGAAGAAGCTGTAGGGGAAAAAATCATTGGTTGATGCTTCAGTTGAAAAAAAATACAAAGCTTCAGCCTGATACAATAAATAAATAAATGTCTTTTCTGCAAGATGCAATAGCCCTGCACCATATTGTTGCACAATACCTCATTTAAATATGTCCAGTGCTATGACCATGCAACTGTGGAGTTTAAAGAGCATACACAAACTTAACACTGTTGGAATGCATTAGACAATGCAGTGACAGTGATTCTGTATGGAGAGCAAGGATCACTCAGTCCCATGCAGCTGCATTCCAACAAAGAATGCACTTAATGCACGAACCAGGGTAATAAATGAATAATGCAGCAGGATTGTAGAAACTCCAGCTTAAGAGGGGTGGATGAAAACAGCTGTATCAAATTTGGTCTGTGCACCACTGTCTATACTGTATGATGACGCAAACACACAAACAGAGCAGCACACAACACAGACAAGAGGCAACTGCACATGGGAGCACACTGCAGTGGCAGAGGCACATGGCACTGGAGACACTAAGATGTCACAGAATAAAACACATGACAATGTAAGAGGGCAGCTACCACGACAGCCGTAGACTATAAATGTATATCAATGGTGTGTGTGTGTGTGTGTGTGTGTGTGTGTCTACTGCAATAAGTGAACAAGAAAGCAAACTGCAATGTGCACAGGCAACAATGATGCCATACAACTGTGCAGTAAACCAAATGCAAGCATGCAGAAGCAATAAGGCTAGGCATGAATGTTTTACTGACTATGAAAGAGTATGGTTAAGATGGCATAACCAAACAACAGAGGTATGGATTTACAAGTCAGCAGCTATAGGAATGATATGGCATATGATGACAGTGTCCAAAGGTAATGCAGCAACATCCACAGAATCAAGGAATTTACAACATTCAGGTTAACCACCACAATGCCACTGAAGTACAAAAGCCACAAATCACAACAGCCTGCATGAAACAGAAGTCGTATCAATGTGGCAGTAGCACATGCTTAAAAAATGCAGGACAGATCAACAAATAAACTAATTAAATGTTCTAACTATTTTAAATTTAAGTATGGTATACAGTGCATGCTCATATACAGAAGCAGTCTACCTCTGCAACATTTCTTGAGAGTCCAGCTAGCATTTGCAAGGCCTCAGAATTTTCCACTGATGCTGCTTTCAAGCTGTTTCATGACTTATCATCTGACTTATCTACTCTCTGCAGGCACAGTAGGAAAAGAGTAACAGGCAAAAATAGAACCAGTACTGCCATGGGTGAATGGGGCAATGCAGACTAGATGTCCTGCTTTCTGAAGGTAACAGTGGTCAGCAAGTCTTCCCTGGCATGCACCATCAGCAATGTGACAAGCGACTTCTGAATTAATGAGGATGCACCTCATTTGGCTTAGTCAGCAATGGGACATGGATGCAGTACTATGTCAAACAGATGGTTACAAGCTCCACAGAAAAAAGGCTTTGCACAGGTGGCAGTGCTACTCTTTGTGTTAGAATATTCCAAGTGTAAATCTACTGTCACCTAGATATTAAGTATATCTCTAGCAATTTCTCTGCTATTACTTTGTTTGGCTACCTCCTGTCAATCTGAAAAAAATGTATGGACACTCAATATCACTTTCAAATAAGGTAAAAGGCAAAACACATGCACAGCAAACAGAAACACACACACACACACACACACACACACACACACACAAACACACACACATGCACAAACATATCTAAAAAACATTCTACCAGCAGATAACAGAACTATGCTGGATGGGCTTCTTAATGACTTTATGAGTGATAACTCATTCAACCAGCAATTCATCATTTCAGTGAATTTTACACTGTGATTTTACTGAAGAATTTAAAAACATTTGCTATATACCTGTTTGTGTGTGTGTGTGTGTGTGTGTGTGTGTGTGTGTGTGTGTGTGTGTATATATATATATATATATGGTTCTACCTGACATAATCGAAACCACACAACACCGACAACCACATCACCGACACCACATATTCGACAGTCCATAAACACGAAACCACACATAACCGACAACGAAATAACCGACGGTACACAAACACGAAACCCCATACAAAACAAAACACATCCCCATTCCACAAACCACACACACAACACAAGCACACCAAAATCCTTACAAGCCCACACTAAACCTTACCCTAACCCTAAGGTCCGTCACTATCGCACACTTACCTACCCGCCCCTAACCCTAACTCACTTAACCCGCCCCTATCCTCCCTAACCCTAACTCACTTAACCCGCCTATCGCCCCTAACCCTAACTCACTTAACCCACCCCTATCGCTCCCTAACCCTAACTCACTTAACCCACCTAACCCTAACTCACTTAACCCACCCCTATCGCCTCCCTAACCCTAACTCACTTAACCCACCCCTATCCCCACAGACCGTCAATCTCCACACTTACCTGCCTCGCGTCCGTCACTACCGCATACTCACACAGCCTTTCCCCATGTCATCCTCGGCGTTGGTGTTGTCATCCGTCGTGTCGGTCTTCTGCATTGTCGATGTTCTGCAACCCGCGATAGCGTCGGTCTTCTTCGCTTCGATCTTCTGGAGCTCGATTCGATGTCGGTCTTCTCAGCTGTCGAAGTCAGGTAGAACCATATATATATATATATATATATATATATAAATATATATATTATATATATATATATATATATAGATAGATATATGGTTTACTATCAATATGTCGAGCGTCAAAATAATTTTCGACAGACATATCGAAAGTAAACCTCGAAAGATAAAAAATAGAATGAGTGACAATGTTGAATCCGCTGATCAAATTCAGCAGACTCAACATTGCTTTTGAACACAGCACCCGATGTTCGTATAGGAGTTCACGTACAGTAAATTCCTATACCTGACATCATGTTTTTAATGGGGGCAAGCCCCCTGCACCCCCCACACCCCCTGCTAACTATATATTCCAACTTCAAGATCGCACTACAGTGAGGAAAGGGATGAATTTCCCTAACAGCACTGTACCATGATCTCTGTACAATTCTTCAAATTTATATTAGCGAATGCACAGTACATTTGCTAATATAAACATTTGAACATTGAGAATGCACCCATATGAAACATTCAGTCATCTGTAGTTCAAATTTTTCATATGGGTGCATTCTCACCTCGACATTATAATAGTAAACCTATATATGTGTGTGTGTGTGTGTGTGTGTGTGTGTGTGTGTGTGTGTGTGTGTAAACTTGTACAATATGGGAAAGAGAAGCAAGCACAACATGTCAAAGTCATTGACACAGTGTTAGTGGTGTGATGATGTTTGACTTAATGAGTTGTTAGATTTTCTGATGGATAATCGCACAGGCATGGCTCCATGTAGCAGCATATCCAACTCTATAGCTATAAATACATATTACTGTAGATGCATGGTGTACAATACACCTCCAGAAAGAAAAACATGGAAACCATGTTAACATTACCAGTGGTAGTTTTCTAAATCATACAAAAATAATAAAAGATGTGCTGTCTCCTGCAGGGGCAACTGCAATATCTAACACTGTCACATCTGCACAGCCATCAAACATAGCTAACATGATTTAAGACTACAAGTGCAATGTTTCATGAAACATGCAGTACAGAAGTCTGAAACATATTGTCTGTATCAGGCAGGGTGCACACTGTATCTATCCAGTACTGGCCATCATTCCTGTTGGTGGTATACAGTGCACTCTCGAGTATTCATCCACATTTTACATGTATGGGATACAAATGTATGTCTACCACTGCCACTCTGCCAAAACAGAAAAGGGCCAGAATTCTACAACATCTAGAACTAGTATTACCAAGTTATATGCAATGTGATACAGGACACAAGAGTACATATAAGTCATAGTCAAGACCAGATGCACAAATGGATTCTTCACCCAAGTTGCAATCAGTGGCTTATAAAGCAGGTGCATATTAGGCACAACCAGTACAGGTCTGGGGGGGGGGGGGGGGTGATTGCACTCAAGTCACAAACAGTACTCTATGGGACACAGATTCACAGGTCTGGCACATTCAAGATAGGCACATCAGAAAGACTGGACACCTACAGTAAGTTGCAAACAGCAGGTAAAACAATTCAGCTCTGCAGGCACTATAAGCATCAGAGAGGGGCAAAGTGCTAAGGGTAACAGCTGGACACATAAGGCAGAGACATGACAGAGTTCATAGGTCTCAAATGCATGGCCTTTGGGCCGAAACTGGCCCACAGACACACTTTTTATGGCCTACCAAACGCTTTGCTCAGTTTCCCGTTCCTCACTTTATCCCATCCTGGGTTGCAGTATTTGTTGCATACATTGTGACTCTGAGTATGATAAATCAGGTAATCAGAAAATAAATGAATGACTTCTCATTGCCCTGTCTCCCACATAGTGACAGGTTATGGTTAGCCAGTCCACATCCTGTTACTATGTAAGGTAAGCGTTTGAGATCTGTTGCTCTTAGCAACTGCACTCAGTGCTTAGCTATAATCTGTATATATTCAGAGAATAAATACTGGCAAGAACTAAATACTTCTTTGGACTATGGTAATCATACACACTTCTCACAACAATGATTCTTTCATTTTTTTCTTCGCTATTTTTGCTTTCTGTTTTCTGTTTAATGTATTGCAGAGATCAGAGTTAGTGTTGGGGACCATGAGTAGCAGCAGCGGCAGCAACTTGAATATATTACTACAGCCATTATTTCTTTCACTCCCTTGGCAATCTTCCACAGAGGAGATTAGGTGATCAGGACAAAAAGAAATATACCCAATACACCAGTAATTCAACCTTCCAGGGGTAAGGACAAGAAGTCACATACTAGATTTCATACAAGGGAGTGTACACATAGTACACATCCAACACATAAATCAACATATGTGGAGGTTCTCTCAAAAAAAGTTACTGAAACACCAGAGACCTCCAAAACAAAAGACTGCTACAACTAACACAATTCCCATAGCACCCAAGACACATAGCAACACCAGTGTCTCACCTACCAAGCCCTTAAGGCATAACACTCAAAAAACTAATTTTCTTGTCATTGGAGACTCCATAGTGAGACACACGGATGTCCCACTCACCAGGTTAGATAAAGAGAAAGTTGCAGTCAGCTGCATGTCCAGTGCCATGATTTGTCAGATCACGCATCCACCTCTCTCGGCAACAAGTACCATTATGATTCTGTCATAGCTCATTTTGGAATGAATGACCTGAGATGTACCTCACTGGACTATATGAAGAGAGATATGATTGAGCTCTCAGAGTATGTGTCAAAGGCAGGTACAGTATGTCCCTAGCCTTGAGCAACATATTACCCTCACCTAGAATGATGCCACAGTACAAACAAAAAATGATCAATTTCAATAATTGGCTTAGTTTTGGGTGTCATTCAAAGGGGATCTAGTTTTTATCAGCCTGGGAAGACATGGTTGACAAACCTCGCTGCTTTGCCAGAGATGGTTTGCACCTGGCACCTTTAGGCTTTCGGCTGCTAGCAAAGACTCTTGCTTTCCTTATAGTGCCTTTTTTAGGCAAGGTCTCAAAAACAAAATTGCCAATGTGAAAATTGCCAACTATAGCAAAATAGGGTTTATGCTGCTAAATGACAGGGGCTTAAACCAAAAACTGCACACCCTGGAAGCACTTCTATCACTGGAGGATGTAGATTAATGTGCAGTCACAGAAACCTTGTTCACGGCCTCAGAGAGTATCCCAGCCTTGCAAGGCTATAATGCCTTCCACACCCTCAGGGTACAAAACAAATGTGTGAGAACCAAAGGAGGTGGTATTTCTATCTATATTAGACGTAAATTAACCTCCAGACTAGTTAGACTAGACAACTCCATGGAGTTACTCCATGTTCAGATTACTGTGGGTAAGACTCCCATTCAAGTCCTACCTAGTTATAGATCCCCCTTCATGGTTCATGATGTATGTGCATGAGGCAAACTTGGCCAAACTGGAGTTAATCCAAATATGCCAAACACTCTGGTCATGGGGGATTTCAATTATCCCACCATCAACTGGGAAACCTACTCTAGCCTTAACTCTCTAGTGCACAAGTTCCTTGACTTTATTAACTCAAATGCCCTGGGACAAATTTTTCAAACCCTAACAAGAGGAAAAAACATACTAGATCTGGTCCTCACTAATATGACAAACAGATGCACCACCACAACTATCGGACCATCAGTGGCAGCTGGTGACTTCAAATCAAAGGAGGGATGCAGGAGACAGCTGAATGGGTGGGGGTCAATGAGAATGAGTGTGACCAACTAGAAAGGGGAGGAGCTATGCTCAAAACCACAAAAACTTTAATTAAATACGCTGCCCTGGGTGCCAAACCATCATTATGGGAGTCCAATCAAGAAAAAATGAAGTGTAGAAGAAAAAAAATGTTTCAAGCCATTGGCTACATGACAGCTTACTTAATATCTAGATGGAAACAAAAAGGATGTGAGGCATGAAAAAATAAATTTCTTTTTAAATACATTACTGGAATGCCAGTCAAAATCAAGTATAAGAAAAACAAGCAGCACTTAACTCAAATCACTTCTCCTTGCACTCCAGTTCTAATTATAATTTATATTCAGCTTTATTAAAGTACCAAGTAACATGCTGAAAGTAGCAATCTCTGTGATACCCTCACTTGTAAAAATGTTTCTTATCCAAAAAAAGACCTGCTGCCTGACAACCATCTACTTGTTTCATGGGGAAAACATGATCAAAGTAAAAAATGAAAAGCAAACAAGAAACAAGCTCAACATATATTGCTTAAAGGATTACTGCACAGGATATGGACCACGCATGATAAATTGGCATTCTGTTTAGTTTGCAGGTAAAGCCTGTAATGAGCTTAACATAATCTAATCATGGCCTTTATTACAAATACTGTCATAAGCATTTCAATACCCAAGGCTTATACATTATCTAGTATTCTCTGCATGGCAACAACAGAAAGGCTTTCAATGTTGGCATACTGCTTATTAAAACTTACTTGCATCTTACAATATCAGACAAGCTTATCTGATGGTCATTAAAGGACTGCTCCTTAAACACAGAGCAAAATGCACCTTTTGAATAATAATAAGCATATATCAACAGTATAAAAATTACAGAAACCAGAACATTCCCCAAAATCAATGACAGATGAAAAGCCACTGTAGTACTTGCGTTTACCTTGGATGGGGGGGGGTAGTCTGCATATTTACACTGCATAACTGCTCCTTGCCTTGCTTGGACACATCCAGAGTCACTACATGGGGGAGTGGGGTGCAACAAGTTTGTCACAATTTGAAATGTCTCTGGCTGACTGCGAAGGCCCTGACACATCTGTCATACCATTAAACCTCAGAGCAAGAAATCTGGACAAAGCCATACATAGAAGTGGGACAAAGGCCCAAAAATAAGGACAACTTTTAAATATTGCTCTTATAAACTTAGAAAGATAATAGAATAGTAGGTCTTGCATTGGTATGAATTTTCTGAATGGTACGAAATCTGAAACCCAAATGTCTTTCATTATTTTCTAACTTCAGTCTTTAATGATTTGCCACTAATTTGCCAAAAAAAAAACAATTTTATGAAAAATGGACCAAAGATGTGATGCAAAAATATAAAATAGCCACACAATACAGCTGGGAACCTGTCAAATAAGGGACACTTTTAATATTAGTACTGCTAACTTAAGCAGCTGACAAAATAAAATAATCTACATGCATTTCTGAAATAAAAGTAATCTATAACTGATTATTACAGTTATTTATTAATTGTAAACCCTCCATGTTTTCTTCCAAAATTGCCATTTTGCAGAGGGATTATTAGGGGAAGAGCAACATTTTGAGCCAAAATCGGGGAAATTTGAGAGGTTTGGATATGCCTAATTCTATAAAGCAATTTTATTTGCACGTACCTCTCAACCTGTTAAAATGCAGGAAATCTGGACAAGGCCAAATATATTGGGGGAACATACAAACACTACTAAAAATTGCTCTTGTATAAACTTAAGACAGTTGATAGAATAACAGGTCTTGCTTTAGCATGCATTTTTCTGAAGGTTATGATGTAAAACTCAAAGTCTGTCATTTAGTGACTTCATTCCTAAATGATTTGCCAGAAAACCACACATTTATGAGGAACAATCCAAAAATAAGAAGCAAATATCTACTCATTCTGCAGAAATATGGACAGCTGAGTGGTATAGTTCAACCAGGGCTGTCTGAGTTTGCTGCCCTTCCCCTCTCAAAATCATGGTCGATTGGAGCCTCCCCCCTGCAACCATTCTAGTGTCCCATTTCTTGGTTATTTTGCCCCATTTACCATAAACACTGTAATGTGCATACTGCTTTACTTCTGCAATGATTTGGATTTCATTTGAAAGTTTTATTTTGCATTTTTACAGAACAAACCCCAATAGATATCTGCTAAATAAAGCAATGCAGTCTCACAATGAAAACAGACTTAGCATTAAAACTTCTCTGCCCTTGAAACTCACATGCATTGAAACAGCATTGAAACCCACATTCAAAGAAAATACATTTTGCCAGTGGCAGATAAAGATTAACTTTGGGCTGTTTTCAAATCATAGGCCCCTTTTGGGCTATTTTCAAATCATAGGCCCCTTGAACACGAAATATACACATGCTCTTTGATACACCTTCCCGATTGTATTAAATTGTATTCCTTGTACAATACAGTACAGTTGTTAGAGGGCATTTTAAATTTATTGTTTTGAACATTAGTAAACAATGAAACAAAATGCATGGACCAATGAAAAAACTACCCAATTCAGAACATTTCCATCATAAAAGTCTACTCAACCTTCTACACTCCACCAATATCAGTAAATATGCATAATGTCTGAAGATAACAGGTTCATAGTTACTACTCTAGGTATCTTTGCAAAATTGGACTGCAGCATCCACTCACTTTACAACACAGTACAGCATCAGCAATGCATCTATCTACTGTGGGAGTAGACCCTACAACCTTCTGCATCAAAAGCAAGTACACTACCTGTTGTGCTATTAACAATGCAAGCAGACTCAGAATAAGCAGCACTAAAGTTTTGTTCCCCTGCAGATCTCAGCTCCTTGTAAAATCTACTTGACGCACAGTTGTATTACCCAATTCAGAACATTTCCATCATAAAAGTCTACTCAACCTTCTACAGTCCACCAGTATCAGCAAATATGCACAATCTCTGAAGTGTAAAAGTCATCTAAATAATTCCACATTAAAGAAATCTGTAACAATGAAGAGGTTGCTGCTAGCAAACAACTTTATATGTCATTGTTTATTCAGCTACAAATAAAGTGCCTGTTGCCCTTGAGGAACCCTATGTTGCATGCATTAAAAAAAATGATAAGCTAGTAATATCGCAATAGGGACTGTATGGCAAACTGATAACAGGTTCATAGTTACTACTCTAAGTATCTTTGCAAAAACGGACTGCAGCATTCACCAACTTTACAACACAGTACAGTAGCAGCAATGCATCTATCTACTGTGGGAGTAGAACCCACAACCTTCTGCATCAAAACCATATGCACTACCTGTTGTGCTATTAACAATGCAAGCAGACTCAGAATAAGCAGCACTAAAGTTTTGTTCCCCTGCAGCTCTCAACTCCTTGTAAAATCTACTCGACACACAGTTGTATCTCTGAACTTTGCAGCACATGAAATATTGAAAACGCTGAAATTTATTGGGGGGGACAAAAGCTCAAAAACCAGGGACACATTTTAAACATTGCTTGTATACTGTTGGAAAGTTGCTAGAATAAAATGTTGTGTTACCACCATACATTTCACTGCCACGTCTTTAACCCAGGAGACCCTATGCAAAACAGTCAGAGAAACATACCACTATGCCAAATCAGCTGTTTTGTGAAAGAGAGGCTACCATTTAGTGAATTCAGTTCTCACCATAGCTGTCAACCTCTTGGCATAAAACACCTGAACAAAGCCAATAATGGGGGAATACAGCCCCCAAACATATTCAGTGAATTCAGTTCTCACCATAGCTCTCAACCTCTTAGCAAAAAACATGTGGACAAAGTCAGTAATGGGGGGAATACAGCCCCCAAACATTCGATGAATTCAGTTCTCACCATAGATAGCTCTCAACCTTAGCACAAAATACCTGGACAAAGCCAATAATGGGGGAATACAGTCCCAAAAATAGGAACAAATTTCAAATATCCATGTTATAAACTTAGCCATCTGCTAGAATAAACAGTTTTGTGTTACCATGTACTTTTTGAAGAATATGAAGTCTGAAATTCAAATGCTTGTTATTTTTAAACATTTAACCAGGAAACTAGTCTGACTTGGAACAAAAGACAATTTTCAGCAGAGCAGGGAGAAACATCTTTGTAAGATGGTAGGACATGCAGACTCCACATAGAAGGCACCCCAGCCACGAATCAAACCAGGGAACCTGCAGCTGTCAGGCAGCAATGCTACCAGTGCACCACTGCACTACAGACTTTACAAGCCAAGGAAAAATGTAGATACAGAAACCACAGATTTTATGAGGAACAGAACAAATATGAGGCAAAAATCTGCATTTTTTTTTTAGAAATGGTGGTGGATAGGGAATCCAAGGTACAGGGTTCAAGCCTGAGTATCTCTACCCACCACCATTTGTTCTCTCTAGCCACCAGTATATAGCAACTGGGGCATTACACACACACACACACACACACACACACACACACACACACACACACACACACACACACACACACACACACACACACACACACACACACACACACACACACACACACACACACACACACACACCAATATTCACCTACCTGTTTCATGAACAGAACATGTCCAAAGCCACATAATTCATGGGCATCCAGCGACCATTTGTCCAGCAGTATAAGTCCTGAAGCCCATGCAGCAAAATCCCTGTGAGAGCTCTCAGCTCACCCCTCATTGGCCCTGTCTGCAAGGGAAGCAGTCCGGAGCGCCTCTGTTCTGTGCGGTCATCGACCGCACAGATTCCTAGGTATCCCACAGCACAGACTGCTGGGTACCTCTTTCTCTGCATCTGGACTGCTGATAAAGGCAGTCTGAGTTCCGCGCATGCGCAGAGGAGTCGGGACTCGTGATATTTTGTTTCACAGATTTTTTTTCTTTGTTTTTTCTAGGTGGGAGGGCTGCAGACCGGCAGTCTGATAGCACGAGCCGCCCCTGTGGACAGTCATTAGTTAAATCTGACCATAAATCAGTCACCTTTGAGCTGGCACCAACACCAGAACTTACAAAGGGTGAAGTCAGACTAAAAAACATCACCAAAGCAAACTATACCCTCCTAGAGGAAGGTTTAAATGCATTCCAAGCCCCACCTCCAGCTGGAAGTGGTAACTACACCAAAGCTTACACTAACGCTCTGTACAATCACTTGTATAAGTGTATAGACTCGGCTGTTCCAGAAAGAATCAAAGCCAGAGCCCCAAGTAAAATAAAGCTGGTCGACATCCAGCATCAATAAACTTTACAACAAATACAAAAAGTTGCTGTCTAAGAAAACTAAGGTGAGGCCCCAACAATGGAAAAGCACCCTCTTCAGCCTCAACAGGCAAATAAGACAACATGTCAAATCCTCTAAGGGTAACCTTGAGAAAAGTTAGCAATCACAGCCAAGTATACTCATAAGGACTTTTACAGCTACATACGTAGCTTAAAAGGTAGGACCCAAGCATGCTGCAGAGATAGCAAACCTGCTAGTGGACAGATTTGGTGAAAACTTCACTACCTTATCCCCTCCAAACTTATCACAAACTTGCAACCATCTCCCCCCACCCTACATATCCAAACAGCAGGTCATTACAGCCTTGTCTAAGGTAAAAAACACTGCCTCTATGGGACCAGATGGTATCCCAGGCTGTCTTCTAAACAAATTAAAACATGAACTAGCATCACCATTGAGTACCCTATTCAATCACAGCCTAACCACTGGCTTTGTTCCTGTGGAATGGAGAACAGCAACAGTTACTCCCCTTCACAAAGGTGGCTTAGCAACAGACCCAGGGAATTACAGACCCATAAGTCTGACCAGCCTCATCTCAAAAGCCATGGAACTTTATCATCATGGACCTCATAAATAAAGACAAAAGCAACCTCCAAACCCTGGATCTGACCCAATTCAGCTTCATCAAGGGCAGATCCTGCCTGTTAAACTTGGTGGATTTCTTTGAAAATATGTCCAGGGCCATTGACGAGGGCAAATCTATGCACAGAGCATGGCTCAACTTGACAAAGGCCTTTGACACAATCCCACACTCAAGCATTACAGATAAACTTAGCAAACTGAATGTAAACCCCTTTGTTGTAAGACGGGTTGCCAACTGGCTCACAAACCAGTCACACACTATCAAAGTGGGTGACTCCACATCAACCAGCGGACCTGCCACCAGTGGGGTGCCACAAGGGTCAGTGCTGCTGGGCCCCCTACTGTTTGGTATATACTTCTCAGAACTTCAGACCAAAACTAAGGGGCTGTGGCTGACCAAATTTGCAGAAGACTGCAAACTGCGTGCAATTATTAAATCCCCAAATTATGTCAGTATACTTCAGGAGGGTCTTACACAGACCAATGACTGGTGTCTTAGTAGGGGTTATGTGAGGCTTGACGTCACTAAAAAATAACATGCATTTGAGTTTCAGACTTCATATCCTTCAGAAAAATACATGTTAAGACAGATCCTGTTATTCTAGCTACTTTTCAAGTTTATAAGAGCAACATTTAAAATCTGTCCCTATTTTTGGCCTTTGTTCCCCTTTATCTCAGGCTTTGTCCAGCTGTCTTGCATTAAGAAGTTGAGAGGTAAGTGAGTCTGTACCAAAAAGCAATATTAGTACCTTCATCATAAAGAGCTGAAGTCTTAAATCAAATAAATGACATATACCAAGAGCTAACAAAAATGTGAAAGAGCCAAAATGTGAGGGTTGTGACTAAATATTAATCTGCACATAACACAGCTAGAGTCAAAATGTCAATTCTGCATTAACAATTAACCATCTAAAAGAAGTTATTACTGCCAACACCCTTACTACAAGATCCTTGGCAGAAGATAGCCGAGAACTATGATTTCATTCATACTACATCAAGTCCTCACTATCTTCAGTCATATGGAGCAACTGACAGGGCAGGCTAAACAATGATAAAGATTTTGAGACAATCAAACTGAGCTTGGAAGACATGTAAGAGGTAACATGCTGATGATGGAATCCAGACTTGAGCCAAAACCTAGTCTATAGAATATATAATACAAAATGATCAAAGAGCCAGAGATTCTTATAAGAGATTCTACAACAGACAATACTCTACTCAGTCTCTGCCTCCTTTAACCAAGCCAATCAGAGTACCTAAAGGTGGTTGGGGGAGGGGGGTAGGAGACTGCTGGTGATGCAGTGCAAAAACCTAATGAACCTAGCTCATATATGGTTCAGAACAATGATGGCACCATACTTATATACAACTGGAGACATATACAAGCAGTGCCAGATGAGACTCAGTGAGGGGAAAGAGAGAGCAAAATTGTCTGAACTGAACAGCAAAACATAACAATTTGCATTTACCAAATGCAAAAAAAGACTTCCTTTCCAAACAGCATATTCTCCCACAGTTTCATAATTTTAAGAAAGACAGCATGCATTTGTTTACTTATGAATGAATGGTTCTTATATTTTAAGTAGAACTTTTAAGTAGATCTCTTTCCAAATTAAATAGCTTTAGCAGCTGTGTATTAAATATTCAATTAAATTGCAAGCAATAGTCAACCTGATGCAAAAGAACAGTCAACAACAGACAGTTAACTATAAATAAAATAATTACATTGTCAACAAATAAATGGAGCTGATATAATGCACACTGTATAAAAGGATGTGATTCACAGGCAAGACTGAGGACACAAAAGCCATATAGAAATGTGCAACAAAAGAGAGAGAAGATAATACATATACTATCCACCAAAGTTATAAGTTTGAGCTGATTTATGTACCTACAGTAATATTTATGGAGCATACCAGTAGCCATGATAATCGGCAAGGACCAACATTCCTTGATCAGAACATGTAAAGCACAGTCAGACTAAAATATAAATCAATCACTTTCACCATAAAACTGAATCTGGAAGTATCTTCAATTCATTAGCATTCAGAGATTATATGAAGGCTAATCTACTAAAACTGAGTGATGGCCTGGCTAAGTTCAGTATCCACTTCCAGTTTGATGACCACACTGCATATGTGGAATCCTCTACAACCAAATTCTGGGCACATATGAATAGCTGTAGAGATGCAGCTGCCCCTTATAAACTAACTACAATAACAGATTTAAAAATAAACCCCTGAGGTGGAACCCAAATATAAAGTGGCTCTACAATAAAAGAAAAAACTGATTGCACACAATAATACATGTAATTCACAGCAAGCCAAAAATTATCCTGCTAAACTTAGCAAGTAATTGCGGTCCTTGATCACATCTACCAAAGCTACATAAGTAGTAAAAGTAGCCATCCACACAGTGGGCAAGCATAACGCTTTATATAACTATGTAAGAAAAGTCAGAAACAATGCCCAACACCACACAGAGCTAGTAGTAAATTATATCACATACTCATATCCTGAGGACATAGCCAGCTCATTAATGGGTAAATCTAGCTCTGACTTCACCCCCCCCCTACAAATCCAGATCAACATGCTCACATTTTTACCCCCTCATATCTCCTAAGAACAAGTCCTCAAAGCACTTTCCAAGGCCAATAACAATGCTTCTAGGTGGCCAGATTACATACTAGTCTGCCAGCTATCCAGCCTAAAATAATGCCTATCAAACCTCCTACAGAGGCTATTCAATAGCAGCCTCCAAACAGGCTTTGTACCTGCCAAATGGAAGACAGCAAAAGTCATTCACCTACACAAAGGTGGGGCATCAACAGACCCAGGTAATTATGGACCCATAAATCTGACCAGTCTCATCTGTAAGGCTATGGAGAGAATCATTATGGAAATAATAAAAAGGACATAGATAGCCTATATACTTTAACCCAAGCCAGTCTAGTTTTGTAAAGGGAATATCCTGCCTGCTTAATCTGGTCAACTTCTTTGAAAAGGTTAGAGAAGCAATGCATGAGGGAAAATTAGTACACAATGCAAATCTATTCCTTGTAAAGCCATTTGAAACCATCCCACATTCAGGCATTGTTGATAACCTCTGACAGCTAAAAGTTAATCCCTATGTAACTCTCTGGATTGCAAACTGACTCACAGCCAGAATCCAGGAAATTATGGTAGATGTCTCCACTTCCTACAAAAGACCTGTCCCTAGTGGTGTACCTCAGGGTTTCGTGCTTCGGCTATTCCTCTTCAGCATTTACTTCTTGGAAGTCAAAGCTAATGTCAAGGGTTCATGGCTGACCAAGTTGCAAATTACTATAAACTTGGTGCCATCATAAACTCTCCAGAGGACATCAAGAATATCCAACTGGGCCTTTCCCAATCAAATAGGTGGCATCATAAGCATGTGCTAAAACTAAATGCAAACAATTTATAAAAGTTTCCTTCAGTAAGCATGGCAGTCCTTGTAACTACCACATTAAAATCACATAACTGAAAACAGATCTGATAGTTAGGGACTTGGGAACCTACACTGTAACAAAGTGTCCTTCAGTCATCATGTATCCAGTACTGTAAGCAAATCCTTTATCAATGCACAGCTTGGTAGTAAGGGTAAGATGACTAGGTCCAGGGATGTGATCATTCCATTGTATTCGGCACTATGTAAGCTGATAACTAAGTATAATGCTCACTTCAGTATGTTCCTGTCCAAAGACTTAACATAATTTGAATGATCGCAAAGAGCTTTCTCAACAAGAAAATCAAGGACTTAAATCATTAAAACTACACTGACTGTCTTAAAACCTTGTCTCTCCTCTCAGTATCATACAAGGTACTGAGGGGTGATTTCTGCCTCGACCACAGAGCCTCAATAGACCCTATTCTCTCAGTTCTACTGTATATACAAAAGTCCAGTGATGACATAAGCACTCTTTCAAGAGATCTTAATCTCTTCTACAATACAGATGTGATATATCACAGAGAATACCATTTCTTAGGAATAACCCTTGTCCCTTATGGATAGGGGTAATGTAAATGTTCTGTCTAGCTCTGGGTTATTCAAAGTTAAATTACAAGGGCTAAACATTTCATGGGAATGCAGGGCTAGATTTCTAGAGATCTTCTTGGTGAGCTCCAAGTCCAGGATTTTATCACTCAGGTTGTTGTGCGGAGAAAGTTTGCATTGATAAAGTGCAGAAATCTCTGCACATACATGTTTGAGGATGTGTAAGTCTCCAGGTTGATGGAAGAGTAGTTGAAGTCCCCTAGAACAATGGTGTTTGGCTTAATGCTTAGGGAATCCATACTAGTTAGGTAGGAGATATAGGATAAGGTAGCTAAAGAGGGGGTCCTATAGTTATCCATGATGTGATAATGGACTTGTTAATGGTAAGCTGAAAACAGAGGGTTTTTTTTTGTTTTGTTTTTGTTTACAATTTACAAATATGTAAATACTGCTGCTTCACTGCCTTCATCTAGTGCAGTGGGCCTGACCAGGTAGTAGCAGTGAAACCCTGCAATGATGGGGTGCTCTCAATGGTTTTGAACTAGATCTCTGTAGCAATGCATATATCAATATTTTCCAACATAACGAGTGCTTGTTGGGAGTGGAGTTTTTTTTTTTTTTTTTGGTAAGGCTCCGAGCATTGAGCAGCACTACCTTTATGTCATCTAAATTAGGTTTTGTTATGTTGGTAGCTTTTGAGGTCTGATATTTTCATAAAAAGGTACTATAAAGGTGGAGAAGGTTTTAGCCAATATACGAAAACCTTTGGGGGACAGAAGCAGATCATCCCTGGCAAAGAAGTTAGGACTGTCCACCATGTCTGACCAAGCTGATATATATTGGGCCCTCATTGAATGACACCAGTAGCTAAGCCAATTTTTGAAGTCAAAGTTCAAGCAGAAGCTCAGTCCAAGGGATCCCCTGTCTCCAACATGGAAAGGTTGGCTAGGTACATACTCTCCCAAGTAAGGTAAGCAGGCAGAGTCTTGAAACCCCTCTCACACCAACACCAACTCCTTCATTGCCCAGACCCCTAAATGAACTCATGTCACAATCAAAGTTTTATCCTTCTATGCAACAGTGCTGGTGTTTTCAGATGCTTCATAAATGATTTGTAACTTTTCTTTAAGGATACTGAAACTGATCATTTGATATTCCTTAAATACTTTGATGGAAGAAATGCTAACGTTTCATTTCACATTAAGAGACATTGTGGATTTTCTCAAGAGTTGTAAGCCAAAAAACAAAAAAAAAGACACACAAGCTGATATCAAGAATGTCATGACTTTATAATTTGAACCCTGCACTAGCAACAGGTATTTGTACCATAAAAAAACTGCCACCCACTGATTACTAAAAATAGAATGACGTTTCTTGGGGTCAGCCAGCTCGGTAATGCTGAATCAGGGTTGCATGATGCTAATAACATTGATTTGTAACAAATTTAAGCTAAGTGGTTACCCTGGAAACCAGACCTTTTGTATAAGAACAGCACTAGTTAGAACATCAAAAATGTAACAGATGAAGTAGATATAAATACAGATACAAATAATTCTGTTGCTATGCCAGAATTGTCAACTGGAATCAGATTTGTGATTATGTAAAAATACCATTTTCCAAACAATGTAACAACATTTAAGTTAATATTGTCTTACTTTCTAAAATTTCAATTTGGTTCCTATGTGCAGGACACACTTTCTTTTTTTTTCCAGACAAAAGTGTACATTTAGAAAAAACTAGTATATCATACAAAAACAAATGAGGACTTGTCAGAGTTGAAGACACTCTTCCAAGGATTTTACTGCAAGTTTTACAGTCACGTGAACGATATGTGCAGCATAGTGAATGTTGGTATAGTGTCATAAATGTAGCTATAATGTCTGCTCTTTGTTTACATGACCAAGTGCATATGAGACTATACGCAGACAGAAAGACCCTCAAAAAAGAAACAATGAAAGGCTGCAAATAAGACTGCACTATAACAAATTGTTTATTATCTCATTTTATTATAAGTTGAAAGGTGGATGTGCTTAAACTCAAGAAAGCAAAAAAAAAGCAAAAAAAAAAAAAAAAAAAAAACATGTGAGATAACAGCTGGTTGCTATTAATGTGACACCCTGACCCTATGTATGAATGGGAAAAAGGAGTTTGATGCCAATGCCAGTAGCAGCTGCTAGGAACTTTTATCTATCATATATATTTTTTATACCTATTATGTAGGAGATTAAATGGATTTAAGGTAATATTTCAGTTATTGCCTTTTAAGAAGCATATATATATAAATGTATGTGTATGTGTACATCTACACAGAACTACACACACAAATCACTCCATGGCTTATGATTAAACAATGCTTCACCAGGACACGTCATCACTGCCAAACCAATGAAGCACAAATCATGGCATTTTCTTAAATTGCCACTAAACCAATGTTTTTTCAGAGGGCCAAACAACCATGTGAGTCCCACACACACATCACTGGATCACTACATATACTACTTCTGAGATCACACAACAGTTGGGAAAAGGAGCAACTTACTTACCACTCTTCTGTGATCTAGCATTTTACCACACACTGCTTTATACTGAAGAAGCCTTGGCCATTTGTCATGCTTTGCTGTATTCTTTGCTTATTATAACACTATATACATGTGTGAAGAAGCTATAGCATTAATCTAAGTGCAGCTTGTCCATATATGTAGGCATTGTGTGTCCTAAACTATAGTGAGGTCGAGCAACACGTTCTTCTGGGGCATGTGTGTGTGTGTGTGTGTGTGTGTGTGTGTGTGTGTGTGTGTGTGTGCACCATTGTGCAGATGTATGTTTTGAATTGCCTTTACATTGCATCTAATTCTGGATATATTTCTGCATAACTCTACATACTTATTTTTGAGTTTTCTAGTATCCCCATGACTTAAAACACTTACCCTAGACATGCACTTTGTACCCTACACTTGTGTCCTGTTTGATTCTATTTCTTAGACTTCATACATGTTGTATTAATTCTGACACTGCACAAAAACTGCACTTCACTTGCTTCATAGCTCAAGTATATCACTTTAGTTCAGTTAAGTAAATATATTAGATTTTTAATTCAGAAGGAGCAAGATGATGCAACAAACATGCACTCTGTATTTTTCCAATTCTATGTTTTGACACAAGTATGATATGCTATACAACGGAAGTTAATATATTCATTCTGCAACCTTTCTCTCAATACCAATAATCATGTCCATTCTGAATACCAGTCCTGAACCTTGAAAAGAAGGGGTTCTTCTACTATTCATTATATTTACTGACTTGTTTTCATAATGAAAACAGAATTTACTGTTATCTTTATGTTGAACATATTTTTTCATCAAAACAATGCCACTTTCAATTATTTAATCTAAATGCATTATAAATTAATATTTCCATTCTCAAAATGCAAATCAGAACTTGCCTGTTCTGGCAGTACTTGGCAATGGTACTAGTAAAGAACAGTTGTGTACACTTACCATAAATGTAGATGTTCGAGTGTATTCACTGTTGCAGTCATTACATTTGGGTAATCTGCTGACAGGTTGCCCTCAGTCGGCCTGATTAACAAAGTCTTGGGTCTTGCATCGGATGCTGTCCCTTCTTTCATGACGTCAGGTCGTCAGGGGTATAAAACATGCAGCCGACACCATTACCTCAGTTTTTCTTGCCCCAGATGTCAGGTGCCCCCCAAATGGGGAGCAAAATATATAAATAATTTAAAACACAACAATATACCTCCAAACAAAAGCAAATGCACCAAAAAAGGCTTTTAAGTGTAGTAAAAGAAAGGAGAGGCATAGTAAGAGAAAAAACAGGGGGCTGGTGGGAGGGTAACCAGGACTGCAACAGTGAATACACTTGAACATCTACATTTATGGTAAGTGTACACAACTGTACTATGTTCTTCGTGTTTCACTGTTGCAATTATTACATTTGGGTAGATTCCAAAAGCTCTGGTTGGGAGGATGGATTTATACAGCATTAGGCCCGGCTATAAGGCCCTGAAAAACAGCAGTGGCAAAGCCAGCTCTGGATTTAGAGAAGACCGGTAAATTATAGTGCTTGGTGAAAGTAAGAACTGAACTCCAGGTAGCAGCTTCTAGAATATCCCTGGTAGGAACACCTCTGAGAAAGGCTGCAGAAGTAGATGCAGTCCTGGTGGAGTGGGATCTGATTTCCTGGGGGATAGGTTTTCCATGGTACTTATAGCAGAAATGAATACAATGGCTTATCCATTTGAAAATGGTTTGCTTTGAAATAGCCTTTCCCTCTGCTCCTGCAGCAAAGGCTACCAGCAGTTGTTCAGATTTTCTTTGAGGTTTAGTCCTGTCCAAGTAAAATCTAAGTTGTCTGTGTACATCCATGAATGCAGAATCCGCTCCCCCTTGTTCTGTGGATTGGGAAAGAAAGTTGGCAAATGAATGGACTGATTAAGAGTCACACTGGATACCACCTTGGGCATGAAGGATGGATTGGTCCTGAGTGACACCCTGTCCGCATGAAAGATGATGAAAGGCTCCATTGCCATAAAGGCCTGTAATTCAGAAATCCTTCTAGCCAAAGTGATTGCTAAAAGGAAGGCTGTTTTCCAGGAAAGAAATTTTAAGTCTGCAGTAGCAGCTGGCTCGTAAGGAGGGAGAGTGAGTTTTTCCAATACAGAGTTAAGGTCCCAGGCAGGGGTTGGAGCTCTCCTGGGTGGCCTCAAGTTTTTGGCCCCTCTGAGATAATGCTTTAGCAGAGGATGAGAGAAGAGGGGGAGTTCTGTGTTGTAATGAGCTGAAATGGCTAAGGCATGGATTTTTATGGAAGAAAAAGACAGGCCCTTGTGAAGCATCTCAGTTAAGTATTGCAAAATCTGAGATAAATTGGGCACTGCTGTGCTCATCCCTTCAATTTGATTCCATGCACAGAATATTTTCCATTTGTCAGCATAAGATTTTCTAGTACTAGGTCTTCTTGCCTCCAAAATGACATCCAACACAGGTTTGCTGAGGGATGCAAAGGGGGAATTTAAGTGATCAGCCAAGCTGCAAGATTCAATGTTTGGAGCTGAGGGTGCAGAATATGGTTGTTCTGCTGAGTCAGCAAGGAAGGTGTCTGAGGCAGGTGCCATGGAGAAATATGTGACAGACTACATAGGAGTGGGTACCAGTGTTGGCGAGGTCAGTCTGGAGCAATCAAAATCATTTTTGGTTTGTCCTGTTTGACTTTTAGTAGAACTTTGGAGAGCAGAGGCAGAGGGGGAAAGGCATAGAATGATAGGTTTTCCCAGCTGAAGGACAGAGCACCCACTTTCCAAGCATTTTTGTGAGGAGTTCTTGTGCAAAATTTGTCCAACTGGTAGTTCTGGGGTGAGGCAAAAAGATCTATGTCTGGGCTCCCCCATTTGCATGTTAACATGTTGAAAATCCGTGGTTCCAGTTTCTTTTCATGTGGGTCCATGAGATTTCTGCTTAGTTCATCTGCCAAAATATTCAGCTTTCCTGGCAGGAATTAAGCTTGTAGTTGTACTTGACAGCTCAAGGCTGTGTTCCACAGTGCTATAGCTAGTCTGCAGAGGGGGTAGGAATGTGTACCCCCCTGCTTGTTTATGTACCACATAACTGTGAAGTTGTCCATCTTTGCCATTAGTTGTCCTGGATGAAGGCAGTCCTTGAAGGCTGTCAGTGCATTCTGTACAGTTAGCATTTCTTTTTGATTGATATGAAAGTGCATTTGATTTGGGCTCCATTTGCCCTGAATGCACTTCCCTGCCAGATGAGCCCCCCATGCATAGTCTGATGTGTCTGTAGTTGGGGTTTGGGTGGCAGGGGGTGGTGTGAATGGCAGTCCCTTGTTTTGGTGGCAGACCTCTGCCCACGATAGGAACTCTAGTTGCAGGCAAGGTATGATAGGAATCATTGTTTCCAGGCTGTCACAATGTTGACTCCATAAATGTTTTAAGTACCACTGAAGTTTCCTCATATGCAGTCTTGCATATGGAATTAGAAGAATGCAGGAGGCCATGAACCCCAAGGCTTGCAGTATTTGTCTTGCAGACAGCAGGGTTTTTGTGGCCACCTGTTTGAAGCAAGTCACCAAATGAATTTGCTTTTCTGGAATAAGGAAAGCCATTTGGGCAGTTGTATTCAAGCTTGCATTTAGGAATGTAATTTTTTGAGAGGGTACCAGTTGTGATTTCTTTTCGTTTATGGTGTACCCTAGGCAAGTTAGAACCCTTTTTACAAATGCCAGATATTTTAGAAGAATGGCCTTGTTTTCTGCCTGAATTAGACAATCGTTCAGATATGGATATATTTGAATGTTTCTTTGCCTGCAAAATGCAATTACTGGAGCCAGGCACTTTGTAAATACCCTGGGTGCAGTAGATAAGCCAAAGGGCAGTGCAGAGAACTGATAATGCAAGTAGCCTGCTTTGAAGCGGAGGTATCTTCTGCAAGATTCCCTGATTGGGATATGCAAGTAAGCCTCTTTTAAATGTAGAGTTGCCAACCAGGCATCTTTGCCTAGCATAGGAAGTAACTGGTGAAGATTCAGCAACTTGAATTTTGGAATGTCCAGAAAGGTGTTTAGAGTAGACAGGTCCAGAATTGGACGCCATGATTTGTCTTTTCTGGGTACCAGGAAAAGTCTGGAATAGAAACCTTACCCCTTTTCCTCTTCTGGCATTAGTTGAATTGCCCCCATGTTTAGGAGGGAAAGTACTTGTTTCTGAGCCTCTGCCCACTGATTTGGGGGCAGGTCTGGCCATCCATTTGGAGTTGGCAATGTGTGGAAATGAAACTGTATCCCTGGGACACTGTATTTAAAACCCATTTGTCCTGGGTTATAAGTTGCCAGTTGTTTGCATGAAGAGCCAGTTTTCCCCCCAAAGGGGCGGTGAAGAGGTAAGTGCTTGGTAATTTTAAAGGAAAGTCATTGAGACTGTTTACCATAGGGAGGTGTCTTGCTGTTTCCAGATTTGGAAGTGGAGGCACCCCATTGCTTAGTTCTGAAACTCCCTTGGGATTGAAACCTTGTGCTATTGGAATGTTTGGGTTTGGCTTGAGTGGCTCTGGAAGGAACTGGAAAGGACCAGTTCTTAGTAGGCCAGTGCCTACTAAATCTTGGAGGTTGTACCTGTAAGAAATCTTTCACAGTTTGCATGGATTTAGCTTTAGCTTTTTTAGAACTTCTCCAGCCTTATTACCAAACAGACGGTCCTGCTGCAAAGGAGCATCCAACAATTTGGCTTTAACATGATCAGGCAGAGATTGCTCCTTAAGCCAAGCATGCCTTATAAGCACAAACCCAGTAACAGCAGTCCTGCAAGAGGCCTCCAAAGAATCAAAACCACATTGCAAAGTATGTTTTCCAACTTGTTCAGCTGAATGCAGAGTAAATCCTGTAATTCCTTATTTTCTGCACAGTCAGAAATCAACATCATTTTTCTGTTTAAGCAGTCCCATGATATGCTGTTGATATTTTAGCATATGGAATTGACAGTTTAAAGCCCTGATTGCCAAGGTTGCAGAAGTATAAACCTTTTTACCCCATCTATCCAGCGCCCTGGAGTCTCTATCAGAAGGGGTAGGATTTTTAGCAGTAGAAGCCTTAATGCCCTTGGGCCCCTGAGAAATTGTTTCAGGGTCCACAACAGGATTTTTGAAAAGGAATTTGTGGGAGTCAGGAGCCCTGTAGTATCTGTCTGGCTTAAAAGGGGCTGGAGGCAGGGAAGCAGGGGCCATACTGGATTCTAAAAACACATCATCAACAATGTCTAGTACAGGAGGTATAGCCAAAGGCCTATGCTGAGGAAGAAGAAGGAAATCCCTAAGCCTCTTTTTGGATTCAGAAAAATCCTGACTTTCCCAGTGGAAATGCTCCCTTAAGGTATGTAAAGTTTCCCCTAAAGAGAAATGCTAAGGGGGACCAGTAGAAGGAATGGAATCCTCTGCATCCTCTGCATTAGAGTCCTCATAAGTAGGTATGGACAAATCCTGTTCATTAGAAGAGTCAGAAGAAACAGAATCCTGTTCAGAAGATTCATAGTCAAGTTCAGCCCTAGGCCTCTTGGAAGAGGGAGGTTGACTACCCCTGATTAGAGCAATTAAATCTTCAGCCATTTTTATCATTTGTTTTTTAGGCATAGCGGCCTGAACATGTGGCCTAGGCGTTGTTTTTTTTTAGACATAGATCGAGATTTTGGTCTTAATATTGAAGGTGGTGTCAGTTTAATATACAAATCTGTAGGCCTGACTACACCCTCAGAAGCTGTTGCCTGCACAGCGGCTCTGGACCCATCCAAGGTAGAGACATCCGCTGGTTCTATAGTCGAAGCAACTCGCGGCATACCGGACTCCGAATGGGTCTCAGTAGAGGCCTATGAATCAGAAGTAGCGAGTATCAGGGGCTGCAAAAACGCCTCACTGACTACCGGCGAACTGTCGACTGGCTTAGGAGAAGTGTCATCGGCAGATTCCTGTCTCTGTCTTTTTCTTTGCGTTTTTTCAGTATTCAGATGGCTAACTGACGTCATTTCTGGATAATTAAACCGAGAACCGAAATATTTAGAAGCAAAAATGTATCGACAACGGATAGTGCGCTGATTAAATAAAGCACAAAACCGACAGCAAGGTACGTCATGGTCAGGGTCTGGGCAAGGAATACAGTACAAATGGAAATCCTTATGAGGTATTTGCTTCCCACAAGTAAAGCAATTATTAACTTTTACTGACATCGTTAAGGAGCACGAAAAAGTTTCCCCAATGGGGTACTTAGCTTTTTAGTTGAAGACTTCAGTTCTGAAAACTTGAAAATGAAAATTTCAGGAGTCAGCCGACCGGCACTTGCGAATTGCTTCTGCTTTGGGCACCACGTGGCAAGAAAGACTGATGTTATGGCATCGGCTGCATGTTTTATACCCCTGACGACCTGACGTCATGGAAGAAGGGACAGTATCCGATGCAGGACCCAAGACTTTGTTAATCAGGCCGACTGAGGGCAACCTGCAGCAGATTACCCAAATGTAATGACTGCAACAGTGAAACACGGAGAACATCAAGCTGTTTTGTGCTGTTTGTGTAATAGCACGGTTGGCAGAACAACAGTTTTGTACCTAGTATTCATACATACTTCTGCACTAAAACAAATGCATCTTTTTCTCAAGGTAATGGTTTCTTAAAAGAAATGGCAGTTTTGTAAACTGTATTTCATCAAATTCCATTTTACTAAGCTGCGGTCTTAGATAATATCCTAGACCCCAAATTTAGCATACCTGGATCCAGAAAAAAAGCTTAATGAAAACATCCAACTAATTCATATAAAGTAATGTTCTGAGCCTCTACACTCAAGGGCAAAGTAACAAGGCATTATCCTTTGACATTTTATTTGTAGGTGCACAGTAGTAACACATGCAATATAAATTATAATATTATAACAAAATAAAGCAACGATTAGTACACTGTAATAGAAACAGAGCAACAGATCAAGTAGTAGGTCTTTTGTTTTTTTGTTATATAAAATGCAAATGCTAATCATATTATTTAGGCCAACTGGCCCAGCAGTGTATAAAACAAATGTAGTGCATAGAGTGCAGTGATTACACTCCAAAATCAGAAAAAATATAAATATATTATGCACTTCTGCAGTACGAGACCCACCTATAAAAGCAATTTCAGAGGTGTGGAACAATTGTTACATGCGCTAAGTGCTGTTATAGTCAGGTATAAGGAAAAGGACATTCCTTCTTTCTCAACAGTCCCTGAATATCTTTCCTCATATATCCACTGAAGTTTATAGATGTCAGTTTGTAACTAACTTATTTGAATTAGGCCAGTATTTAAAAACTTTCCCTGAATTTTCCTTACTGAACTGTCTATGCAACAGCACTTGCTAACTGCTTTACTGCCTTTCAAAGCTGGTAAAACATATCATCTTTTTTTTTTTTTGCAATAGGAAGTACATGGAGTAGATAAAACAGCATGCATTCTTAACATGGAAGATAAGATTTACTTCAAGAGCGAATTTCCTGGCATCCATGTCTCAAATACATAATAACATGGTTACAAATGGAGATCTGATCTTAACCCTATGTATTACTTGATGCCTTCAAAAGAGTTTATTAGCAATACGATATAATCGGTTTTGTTTATAATTTAACTGTTTCGAATCCTTGATAAAATAACTGATAATAAAGAAATGAATAGTTAAAACATTAGACATTAGATAACACAGCACATGTAAAGGCTCCACTACACTAGTAAGTCTTTCGGCTTTTTCCTGGGTAGGGGTTGCCACAGCGGAAATCTGGTCCACTAATGATTGGTAGTTGATTTTTACATGCCAAGTTACCAGCCCTGACGCACAACCTTCATCGAAGGTATGCCCATTCACGCATGCCTCCATGCAGAGGACGCTCTAGCTGAAAATCGAACCGGACAGCGTCTTACTGTGAGGCGACAATGCTACCGCAGCACCACCACCGCATACTATTCATCCAAAACCTGAAAATCATTTACATTATTGTCAGCATAAACACTGGATGCACACACACATACACAGCCAGATAAACAGGTGGCAGAGCAGTTAAACAGATCTTCATCTGTCTCAGTATATGAAAAAATAGTAAATTTTCTTAATACATGTTAGCAATGGTTGCAAAAGCCATGTGCAAAAGATTATTTTAAAAACACCAGTAGCACAGACTGTATTGATATTAGGGTATATCAGAATACTTTGTGCAACTCTTACTCTTTGGCTAAGCATTCTTTTTTAATATGAGCTATTCTTAATTATGTGTTTACACTTTTAAAAAATATTTTAATAAATCTGACTACAGTATGTCTATAAATCATAAATGATTTTAAAACACTATTACTTAGCTAGCTTTAAAATTTCTTGATAAATATATTTATTAAAATATTATATAACAAAAATATGCCTTCTATAAAATGAGCATAATACAGCCCATGTAAAAATATATTTTAAATTTCATTTTTATGAAAAAAAAAATAATAATAGGCCATATTTAGTAAACTTTGCCACACTGTGGTATGAAAATTTGCAGGATGAGCAGCCATGTGCAGTGAGTGTGTGATTCAAAAACAGTCCACAATGCGGCCAGGCCAATCAGCATGGGCAGGTGTGGTATATGCCAGTGGTTATAAAATGACATGGTAATGAGAAACACTATTAAAATAAGCCTCACTGTGCATGCCAATGAGGCAAAACAAGATGGTGGACTGTTTCAGAAACATATAAATGCCATGCCATGGCGAAAGCCACGGAATGTGACTGTCAACTGGTGGTGTGAAATGGCAGGAATTAGTGAGCTAGATAAGAGGATTCTCTGACTACCACAATGTTACATAATAGGTTAAGGGTAGACTCTTACAGAAAATTATGTACAATAATGGCATTGCAAAATATGCATATGCTACAAATGCGTGGGGTGTCACTGGAGGCTAGAATTTCTTGGCATTTTGTTAAGAGTATACATCTCACCATGAAAAATATAACTAACCATCCAAAATGAAACACAAATAGCTAAAAGGACAAATAAACCACAAATGCCTAAAAGGACGATTTTTACTCATTTGTCGTCAAGCTCTTTGGCAGCAATATTCTTCTGACAACTCAGAACATTCAAAAAATAAGCAAATGTAAATTATTAACAGGCAATTTCATTTGAACCAATAAAGCAATTAAGTACCTACACAATTACCATTATCCATTTCAATTATTTAACTCAAATTCTTACATGGTCTGAAACTTCAAAACCAGTTCTGCTTCCTTCTTAAATAATATATTGAAAACAGGTTCTTTACTTTTTTCCCTATTGAAACTTGTTCCAGAACACAAACCTTTCCTACATTTAAATCACCCTGATTTCCTAGTCAAAATATATGTATTTATGCAATTTTCATATCTTTTATATTTAACATCATTAATAAATTCTTGCATTCTTACTTTTAGTATCCTTTTTATTTGCCTTATGTAACCAAGCCACGTAAGCAATCAAATATATCACAGCCTTTGCATTACAAGTACAATATTCCTGTATTCAAATTTCATCCTATTTACATTTGGAACTCTCTTTGAAATACACTTAGAAACATTACATATAGCCTGTGCTATCAAAGTTTTCTATATAGCAGTAATGCTGTAGTTATAATAACTATGTATCACTATATCTTTGAAACTTCAATCTTTTTATAAGAAATGCATAACTTTACAGTACTGACATGAGACTGAGGGTCCTCTCACAAAACACTCTAGTGTTTTTTTTTTCCCATTAGCAAAACAACTACCTCTTTGAATGCATTATATATAGCTGGGGAATAAATATTCTTTTTCTGGTGTTTATAAACATAATTTTACTAGAAATACTTTCTGACTTCAACAATTCCAATCTATTTTTCTGACAAGTTTCAAAATATGCTTTTTTTTCCCAAAGTCATTTGTTACCTGCTATTAATAAACAATGTATCCCTATCTTTTGTTTCACTTAAGCACCCTCCCATCTCCTAGACGCCCTTCTGGCCCTTAAAACTCAGTCAGCTGGAGAACCATCAGAACATGAGCTAGGTGACAGCTACTTTCAAAGGAAAATATATTTACAGCATATAAAACATCATCCATATTATATAACTTTAAATACTGAAAATAAGCTACATCACAATTTATATTTACTGAGAATTTAATTGCAAATATATCCTCCTTTGAACATTTTAGAAAATGATTAAACTCTTATGGACCCCTCTTGCACCCTGATTACAATTCATTGATATAATGATGGCACTGTGCTACATTTTTCATTGACAAACTGATGTGAATACATAATTCTACTCCCAAAATGTCCCATAAACAGATTTGCATAAATAGGTGTCCCTACTGCAGTGCCTAGTTTTTGTATATAATAGTCACCATCAAATAAGAAATAAATTCTGCTTCAAACTAAACTCTCTTACCTCCAGTATAAAATGTGTAAACTGAACATCATCCATAAAATTCAGGAATTATATCTAATCAAAACTTATACTCAGTGTTGTTTTATGGGCTATCCAAATCCATACTGCCCAATAATAAATGGTTTACCACTTTGCAGATTCCAATATTGTAATTGTTTTCAAAAGTCCCTCCACACCCAAATTTAGTTGGCTTAACTGGAGTATTAATGGCATCCTTATGTATTTTAGGAAACAAAAAAAAGTGAGGAATTCTATGATCTGGCACTTGTAAAGTTGATGTCCTTTACAGTTAAACTCTTAAGCCTTACACCATTTAATATACAATTTTCAACTCATTTTAGGCCTTCAATAACATTCTCTTTTAATTCTAACATATATATTCTATCAGTAAAATGTTTCATGCACAGAGTTCTGCTGTTCTGATTATAATAAAACTAGAAAATATAAGTGAGAAATTATTTTTTAAAAAGCAATCATGAGCTCTGAATGTGCACTCCTCTGTTCAAACCAGTATACTTACCTTAACTAGGTAGCTTCTCTACTATATTTTTATTATATTGTAATTCATTCATTGGTGTACATTGTTTCCTTGTTAAATTATATTTAACACCCCAAAAAACATAATACAACTTATGTATTGCCTGATTATTACAAGGTGGAATAAAACCAGATTTCCACTTTGGGAGAAATTGTCCAGATTCCTTGAATTTAAACTGTCTTGACTATAACATTGGTAGCATGCTCACTATGGAAAATATGTATGTATCTTTTAGAGTACTCTCAGAATGCATGGATTGTGGGAGTATACTCGCATCAATTAGCTATTCAATTAACTTAACTGGCAGTTACTGTAGTATAAAAGGAATGTGCCGGGAGGGTTACATTCAGGAAGCTAGTCCCTCACTGAAGGATCATCTGAAATTAAGACAGAAGTATGCAGTGACAGAGGGCCCAGTCAGGGATAACTTGTGTTGTCTAGCCTATGGATTATACATCATCTAAGTTCTGGTTTTAAAGCTGAAAGGAGGGCTTGGCAGAAGCCTGTAGCCTTAGACTTTCTTTAGGGCCCGGAGGTGGCCTGCTCTTTTGGACTTTCTTTTGATTATAAGGCAGCCTGTATCCTGGAAGGTCTCTGTGAACAGGACATTACTAAGCAAATTCTTTCAGTTTTATTTCTGAAATGTCAAAGTCAAGTGGGCTAATATTCTATATTCAAAGCAATGAGAAGAAGGCCACTGTGGATAAACTTCACTACAGCAACAAGTCCAAACGGCAGAAATAAAATTGTAGTGAAGAAACACAGCCAAAGTAATAAAACACAAATTTAATAGAGGTAACCACTTTCACATCTGATATGATGCTTCTTCAGACCAAAAGAAACTCTTCACAGCTCAGCTTATATAGTTAAAACACAATTAAATAATTAATCATTCAATTAACTCCCAATTAAAAGTTAATCATCATTACAAATAACCATTAAAACCAAGAATACCATACATAAATACACTTCTATTTCAAACTTCTATTTTTAAGGTGAGGTTTTATTGATGCTCTATCATTTAAGCCAGGGAACCGGTCTGCTTGAAGTTCAATAATCCACTTAAGTTCCCTTAGCTCAGTAATATTTCTTAAATCACCCAACCTAGGTCCTAAATATACACACTCTATCACTTTAAAACTAAAAGTATGGGACTGATCAAGAGATACTAAATTCTTGGCTAGGGCACTTCTATTAATTACTCCCTTTTTCATTGCTAAAAGATGTTCCCTGACATGTTCTCGGAGATATTGCAGGATTGGAATAAATGCCAGTCAATAAATGTGATATAACTGGTGAAAAATGAGGGTCCGGTTCCAAGAAACGAGACAGAAAATACCAAAACTGTCGTTTATTAGTACATCAGGTTAAGCGCTTTCATCTATCCTCCACAGACTTCTTCAGAACACCATTTCTCAAACTAACAGCCTTTAAATAGTACTAATTAATTCAAATTATCCAATCCTGTGATACACCAATTTGATCTCATGAATATTAATTACATGGATACTGAATGACTCATCCTGACATGGATTCTCATAACACAACAACCATTTAAAATCATGAAAGTACATTGTAAAATAACTAAACAGTTATGTAACTGTTTACGCATGATATAAAATTCATAATATTCAATAATAAAATTACATAGTAAAATAAAAATAAAAACTTAAAAATGTTAAAAATACAACTATTAGTTGTGTCTCACAATAAACACACAAAACTGTGGGAAACTTGTAGCTCGATGAGTATAATCAACTTGGAACAACACCTACCCTACTATTAATATTACTTTTTTCTTACCCATTAACAAGGGCTTGGTGGGAATACAATCATGTAATCTGGGGTAAGTGGCTGCATTTAATAATATTTGCCACTTCACTTCTCTTTCCCCCAGTATACCTTTCATGTCACCTCCTCTAGGATTAATCTTTACACACTCTACAATTGCAAACTTGAAAGTGTTACAAGTCTCACTATCCCTAATATGCCTGTATAGGGTGTTATTAGTATCTTGCTTTCTTATACAATAAAGATGGTCATATATTCAGTTTCTTAACCTCCTCTCAGTTTTTCCTACATAGAAACACGGACATTTTGTACAGATGGCTAGATAAATCACAAACTGGGTCTGACAGTTGCCCTTTTTGAACCTTACTGTTGTTTTGTTGATATTGTCTATAGTGCGGGTGTGCTCCTCATATATGGCACAACACTGATTGCAGTGTCCACATTTGCTTGTACCTACAGAATTTGTATCATTATTTCTATCACTATTTTGGATTTTTCTTTTTAAATTCTTTCTAGTTTTGTATACAAAAAGGGGTTCAGTTCCCAATTTATTATGCACCCCCTCATCACAACACAAAATATTTCAATTTTTATGTATAATACTTTTGACCTCGTTTACATAAGGGTTGAACCCCAATATACAGGCCCTGTTATATTTCTTATTGTTTTGATTGCTATTAGTAGTCTCTTCATTCAGCTCCATAGCCACACCCAATAAGGGTTTGTACTTTTTCCCCCATTCTCTTTTAACATACCCTGTAACATCACTAATAAGTTCATTGGGGTACCCCCTTTCTCTAAACATATTTCCTATATGGTCAATTTCTTTAACTATCTCCGAATAGTCTGATGTCATCCGGGCTGCTCTTATACATTGCCCCTTAATTATACTTTTCTTTTGCTTCCATGGATGATTACTGGAAAATTCCAAGTATGTGTTACTAAAGGTATCTTTTCTATATATCTTTGACCTAAAACCTTTACTCGTAGTATAGATACATGTATCAAGATATGATATACCTCTTTTGTCACATTTGTGGGTAAATTTTAAGTGTGGGCTGGAAGTGTTGAGATATTCTAAAAATAATACTATTTTGTCCATGGTACCAGTCCACAATATAAATATATCGTCCAAAAATCTGATGTAACAACTAATGAACTGGTACCATTGATTGGTGAACATATATTCATCCTCCCAATCTAACAGAACAAGGTTTGCAAACATAGGGGCACATACGGCCCCCATAGCAACACCTCAGGTCTGTCTGTAATGTTCACCATCATAATATATATAATTATTATCCAGCACAATACCCATAAATTCTTCCAATAAAACAACTTTCTCCCATTCCAATTGTGTATACCTCTGTATACTGTTAATAAACCTAGTTGTTCCATCTTCTCTAGGTATACAAGAAAATAGGTCAACAACATCAATTGTCAAAAATATGACACTATCTTTCCACAGGTGGGGTTTTATCCTGCTCAAAAATTCCCAAGAATCTTTGACAATGTGTGGGACCTTGCTATAAATGTTTTTTAGCCATCTGTCTATTACTTTTCCATAAGGAAAGGTCTTACTTTTACTACCTGAAAATGATAGGTCGAAATGGGGGATCCTCCATATCTTTAGGAATCTTGGGTATCCCCACTATTGTAGCCAACACTGGATGTTCTACTTTTAAAAATTTTTAGGATTGGAATAAACCTGTGTTTTTACATTAGTAAGAGAGGAAATTAAAACAATGCTTAAATTAGGCATGACTAAGGAGTTCAAGAGTGATTGGGGCAGTCCAGTAGTACTTTGCTAGTAATAAACCTGGGGAAGTTTCAGATTTTGTAATGAATTTAGAAAACTGAACAGCATTTCAAATTTCATAGCCAACCCATGCCCAGAATTTTTTTAGCATTTTGTTTTCACCCCACAGGTGAACAACAGCTGCTCCTAGGTTTTCTTCTCATCCACTCAGTCAACTAGACAAATCTTAGCCTCCCCAGCCAATCACAACCAATCTTTGAAGCTAGTGAAGTGATTAAGGAACTTGGGACAGCATCCCACTGTTGAATAAGAATGCTAACTCCTTAATTTCACACATCCTGTCCACTCCCACTAACATCCTGAGGGTAGAACAGGAAACAGGTGTCAACACTGAAACACCCCTCATTTTTATAAGGGGCTGATTTCAGGAGGACACCCCATCTGCCCTCAAGCATAAGAGTGTGGTTGTTTCCCTGGTCAACACCAGGGATTCAGACTGCAGGAGTGTGCCCTGAGCACATGTCATTCCCTCCTTCCCACAACACAGGACATGGATTGTCCTTGCCTGTACTGTCAAATGCCCAAGCCACTGTTTGAATTTGGGTTGCCTGGACAGTAACCAGAGCTTAATCCCTTTACATCACCAGTGTAGCTTATATCGTGCCTAGAAATGATGAGTTGATAGAGAACTTAGGCAAAACTAGATGTTTGTCATTTAACTTAACAAAATGATACTGGCAGATAATACTAATTTATTAGTTGTTTGTTTAACATTTGTTGACCAGGAATGTCCGACTGAGCAAGAGCCCTTTTTCAGCAAAGGCTGGAGGAAAAAAATCTACAATACAGAATACATTAGAAAATGAAATTATTAAAATGAACATACTTTTTAAAACAATGCAAACATTAAAAACATCCATTAAATAGGTAGACATAGAAAATAAATTAAAAGAAAAACATTTATTAAAAAATGAAAAAATAGGATAAGTAGACAGACAAAGAGTTAGATAAGAACAAGGGGACAGAAAGAAGTAGCAAATTTTTAGATAAAAGAAGGAAATTGGTAAACACAAATTTGGAGTTAAAGAAAAAAGACAGCAGAATCAAGCACAGTGATGAAGAAATAAGACAAGGAATACAAACTGAAGGAGTAGTATAGAGTAGTTATTAGAAAAGAACAATGCAAAAAAGGAAGGAGAAAACAGAGATTTAATTTAAGTTGGAATTTATACAGGGACATGTCCAGAAGTTCAGCCAGTATTCTTTTAGAGCATTTTTGAATTCATGAGCATTAGGTAACATTCTGATGGAAAGGGGTAGTTTGTTCCAAGTTTGGGCAGTAGAGTAGCTATACAGATGTTGGCCAATTGTTCTTTTGGGTTTATATCTTTCCAAGGTTTGTTGCTCAGAACTATGAAGTGTCCAAGTTGGGGTATCGAAAGAAATGAGGGAAGAAATGCCAGGGCAGAAGGCATGATTGTTAAGAATGGAGTGAATGATAAGCAGTTGAGGAAGAAGGAGATGATGGTGGAACTCAAGCCAGTTAAGAGATTTGAGAGAGAAGCAGTGGTGGGAGTTAAAGGGCTGGTTAGCAGCAAATCTTGCAACTTTATTGTAAGCAATTTCTAGTTTAGATTTTACAGAAGATTGTAGATTAGTTAGTATCTGAGAGCTATAAAAAGACAAGGAAGAAGATAGGCATAAGCTCGAGAGAGTCTAGAGTCATTGGTGAGACATATCTTATTTCTATATAATAAGCAAATGTTTTGGTTTGTCTTCTTAATGCAATGATGGACATGTAGGTCAAATTTGAATTGATCATCAATTATAACACTCAGGAGTTTTGTGTGGGACACCACACTGATGATAGTATTGTTAAGAAATGTGATGGAACGTTTAGGTTTAAAGTGAGAGAAAGATTTTGGGAATAATAGAAGTTTTTTTTAGATTAAGTAAGTTGGTTATCAGTATGCCATTTTCAACAGAATTACATGAGTTTTGGGTTATACTGTGTAAATCAATCAGATTATCAGAAGTGGAGATGATTGTGGAGTTATCTGCATATTGTAAGAGAAAAGAGCTGGAACAAGAGGTGTGGATGTGGTTTGTAAAACTAGGACAGAGCCCTGAGGAGCACCCATCTTTACAGGGAGAAAAGGAGAAGTGGAAGAGAGCCATCTAACAGATTTCTGTGTGTTGGAGAGATAACTAGAGAACCATGAGATGGATGAACTACAGAGACAGAGATCAGAGAGTTTAGAAGGCAGCTTAGGGTAAGAGACAGTATCAAAGGTTTTAGAGAGGTCTAGATAGAGACAAGAAACTAATTTATTGTTATATGTAGCTGGAGTGATAATATATATAAAGAAAATAAGAGCAGTAGTTGTATTGTGGTTGGGACAAAACACAGAAACTTTAAAAGCCTCCAAAAAATACAATCAACTGTCAAGAGCTATATGAGGTCAGTACAACTATTGAAAACAGGAAACTCTTAAAAGTTAAAAAAATATGTTTATTTAAAAGTAAGACTTTTACCAAGTAGGTATAGAGAAAAAATATAGGTTAACCACTGTAAGTGCAATACTAAGGAACATAATTATTAAGGGACAGAGACAGAGAGAGAAGCACTAGCATACAGAAAGGAATTATACTGAGGTAGAAAGGGGTGAAAGAAGTGGAGGGGGAGCCTACAGGAATAAGTGTGCAAACCACTACACTACTTAAAACAAATACATGCATTAAAATATACTGAAGCAGCATCTGATAATAAAAGACATACATTGAGCATTACATTTTAAATTTAAACAGTGCACCAAAAAGAACACCGGTTTATCTGGAAGAGGGATTTCAAGGCTGATGTTCACAAGAGAGGTAGAAGTCACTTTTCTGGTGTATGGCGACTGTAAAACAAAAAAAGAATAACAAAATAAGTTATTAATTAGAAAGAATAAAGAGCACAAGTGACAGTCAGAAAACAGTGAAAGGAGAAAGCAAAGTAAGGAAGGTACCAGTAAAGAGAGAAGGATATTTAGAATAGTAAAAGGGTATAACAAAAAGCAAGAAGTGAGTAGAAAGAGATAAAACAAAGTTTAGATTGAACTATCAGCACAATAAAAATATTGCAATGTTAAAAACATTCATAAAGTCATCAAATAGTAGATAAATCAACTAAAATCACATGAGCCCATTATCATTAACCAGAAACATGCAATATATAACAGTTCCAGAGAAAAGAAATTGACCATTAATTATATAGCTCTGATGTAGTCAGCATAACTCTAATGGAAGCATCATGCAATTCACAGTGAACACATCCACAGACATGATATTTGGATCACGTCCAAAGCTAAGAATTCAAGGGGGTGAAATATAATCAGTAAACAATAATATAAATGTAACTGCCGTATTGCAACTAGCATGAAGATTTCCCTTTGCTGAACTAAAAAGCAAAGTCACTTGGTGTTAATGCAGCTTCTAGCCAAAGATGGTATATGGCGAACCAACAGAGTATATAAAAATGGCTTGCCTTCAAAATGTTGAATGAGACATTGTCGAATCCAGGTGTGTAATCCGAACTCCAAATGCTGAAAAAGTCGAACACCGATATTCCAAATCCATACAATCTCGCCCCCTTCTTGTCCCATATTAGCAATTGTTTTTAGGTGTGGCATGGTCTGAAATGCCCACGTTTGAATTTTTTTTAGCATTCGGACCATTTGATATGACAGATTTTGCATAATAGGTTCGACGATGTGAAGAAACGGTGGTGCAGAATCGACATTATGAAGATAAACCCATAAAAATACAGTTGCCAAATGGCTCCATTATCATAAGTGAGAATTAGGTAGTAATACAATAAGAAAGAACAAACGCAGCTTTTATAATACTGGATGATATGCTCCAACGTACATTTTTACCATCTGGTTTAATGGACCCCCATTTACCTTTCAGAGGCTGATGGATAAATAATAAAGCCCCATTCCTGCTATGCTGAGGTATTCTTGAATGAAGTTGTCATTCATTCAGCGCACTAGGGCTCTCACTTATGTAAAGTGCAGAGTCTGTTGAATTCATAAGAAAGGCCGGCATGAGTGCATCTGGATATGGTAGAAGTCTATTACTTAAAGTACCTTATAGGAAGAGAGGTGATAAGAGCATAGCTAGAAAAGATAGAGGTTATAAAAAACCTGCCAGCACTTTCTGCTAAGAAAGTGGTGAAGGCATTCTTGGACTAACTGGGTACAAAATAAAATTTGTGACTAATTTTGCCACTACTGCTTTTCCTTGTATAGACTTCAAAACAGAGAAAGCTCATGTCACACTCAAGAATACCCAGAGGCAGATAGACAATTTCATGAATTCGCAACACTAATTTATTCTGAACCTGATTTTAATAAACTGCTTAAATACTGATGCATCAAAGGAAGGTCTGGGGACAGTACTATCCCAAGACAATCAGGGCAAGGTGTACTCTGTGTGCTAAATCAGCAGGAGGCTGAAAGGTGATAGTCTGTTATTTAAGTAGAATGTCTTGTAATAAAGAGGGCCTTCTGTGCCTTAAAACACTATTTGTTAGGCAGATACTTCAGTTTTGTAATAGATCATGCTCTCTCTGTTGCAATGGTTAATTAGGCAAAGTTGCACCTGTAAGCACAAAATCACCAGCACTTTCAGTTTACTGTGACCTACACACCTGGCACAGCCAGCAAAACTGATAATGGGCTGTCCAGTATTTATCACCCATTATTATGATCCCCAAGGCCTTCGTTTTGCGCTGGAAGGTGAGTAGTTACAGGACATTGTTTGTGTTGCAACATGTTGATTGTGAGAAACGTATGCACCTTTTAGTGTGTTTTCAGAAGGTATGGATTAAGGGAACATTTTTGCAACACATGGCCAAATCACACGGTCTTAACTGTTAATAGCTATAGTATACAAGAGAATAAGGCCTGAATTCAGAAAGATATTTCCTTGCTGAATAATTATCTGAAATGAAGACCTGGAAGAAAGGAGTAGAAAAGAAAGGTCACTTGGGACTAACCTATGGATGTACCTATTTCTTTGGGCTGAAAGTGTGACTTGGGAGAGTCCTACTGCCTTGAATATTCCTTTGGACCTGGAAGAGCTCTATAGCCTGGGGCTTTCTTTTTCATTGTAAGGCAGCCTCTACTTCTTGAGGCTATGGTGTACTAGATACTGCTACAAAGGAACTGTTTGTTTTATTTTTGAAGCTGCAAAGACAAGTCAGCAAATATTTATCTTGCAGAATTTGAATAAACCTGTATTTTAATAAATGGCATGCCTCTAATGTCCTCTAAGACTGTACACTGATCAATATTAACTTGCACTAAATACTTCAAGATTCAGAAGTTGAGCTCTTTAACATGTTAGTCACATTTTGTATTAAGTCATTTATTATATCATTATCAAAAAACATCCATACTTTGTCACATGAGGACCACAGGAAGTACCATGAGAGGTGTTCCCAATCTAAAACTTCCAGTACCTTAATTCTAGGTGACTTCAATTATCTATCCATTGGTTGGAAATTTACATACAATTAATTCACCTAGTGTTTGCAAGACTTCATTAATACTAGCTCCATAAGTTCAAATTGTCCATATTCAAACAAGAGGAAAAAATATACTTGATTTTGTCCTTACTAATGTTACCTTTACCTACACTTTGCATACTTTCTGTCAATGCCAACCACCAGACTGCTATTTTTCCTCAAAATTAGTACCAATTTACTCACAAATTCCATTACATCTGGAACTATGTGAAAGACAATCTTATATACAAATATGAGAGCATTAAGCGTTTCAAAAGTGGTTTGCCTCCTGCTGATCCAATTTCTAAAGTCATCACATTTATCTATGCTTTTTATTGCCATCTCAACTAATGCATTGCTAAGTGACTATCTATCAGGCATAAGCGGAGTGGGAAATTCAGGGTTAAATCCTTTGATGGTATTCTTAGATAAACTTTATAAGAGAAATATATATTTATATGGGTTATATAAAATATCTACATCCAGTCAGAAGTATATCTGCAGAAATTATAAACACAACATTAGGTCAACAGCAGTACTTATTCTAATAGCAGAACTACAGCAAATGTCACAGCTGACAAGTTTAGCTCAATATTTTGACTTCCTCAATCTCCAAAGACCTGTCTCAGAAATCTTGTAGCACTATTGCACTCTTTATCAATATGAACCAGATCCTGGAGGTTATTAGCAAACCTAAAAATAACAGCTCCATGGGTTTGGACATTTTATCAGAGGATTCATGTCATTTGATCAAATGTTTATTCGACTGAATCCCAAATGGTTGAATACAATTGACTGAAAAACTCATTTGATAGAATTAGAAGTGACAGAAAAGTATATCGGCAATATGTAATGGTGTCACTTCTGATCATTGACGTTATTAGGGATGTGAGCCTAGAAGTGTGTGTGGAATTGCTGTATCACTTCACACCTCCCCAGATATGTAGATGCTTGTGTTCCAGCACTGATTTACTGTGTGTTTTTTTTTTTCTCCATGGTTGAATGACTGTGGAGTTAGTATATATATATATATATATATATATATATATATATATATATATATATATATACACACATATACATATAAGTAAAGGTGTAGGAGTGCATGGGGGCTTTCCCAGCAATAATTTTTTTATGCTGTATGTGTCATATAGAATATTTTCTGTCAACTATGATTTAGTGAAATGAGTTTTCATTCATTTGTGGCCAGTGTGTTTTGGAATTCAGTGAAATGAGCTTTACATCGAATGACATGAATTCATATTATGCTGTCTTGTTATTAACCCAAAGTACATGATTACTGTACTGTTCCTTTAGTTAATCTCAACATTTTCACAAGGTGTCTGATTGAGCTCTGGAGTCATACGAGTAGGTTAGTATACATTGCCCTATGCAACACCTGTAGTGGATTCTACATTGGTAAAACCGAGAGGGCCCTCAAATGCAGGAATTACGAACATTTCTATGAGATAAAAAATAAAAAGAGACAAATGCTCTTTACAAGCATTCTATAGTTTGTGAGGGTTATACAGGGTTTACATTTGGTATTATTGGCACTGTCGAACTTGATGGTAGAGGGGGAGACTGGAAAAACTGTTTGGTTAAAAAGGAGTTAATGTGGCAGCTCAGACTAGCCTCAAACTTTCTTCCTGGTCTGAACGATTATTTATCTATTCTACCAATATTAAAAGAAAGGGCTAACAGATTAAAACAGCCCAAAAAACAAAAAGCATACACGGATATGTAGACAAGTATTTATAAACTATAAAATGTTAATATATATGTATGTACAAAACTATTTGTATATATATTTATTTATTTGGAAATTTATTACTGGTATATTTTAACAGTGTGATTTAACTACGGTATACATGTGGTATATTGCTTTAAGAACTAATTATTCAAATATTGGTTAAACATTTGAACTTGGAGACTATATAAGCTTAATTAATTTGTCTTTTTGTGTTCTGAGGAAGTCATTCTTTGGTTGATGAAAGTGCTTAACCAATTTTATCTGCTGAGCATTTTATTGTTTGGATATTAAACTACTTGTCTGATAGTCCGGGTGGTGCATTTTTGTTTTTGGTGAAATTCATGCACCAGCTCACCAGTTTTAATTTTTGTACATGGCAAGGCTACCTATGATTGCTCAATCCACCTACCCAGCACTGATCTACAAACCTATACTCTTACAATACTTCAGCAATACTGACTGCACAGAACATCAAACCAATTACTTATTTTGCTGCTACTGCACCTCACAGTTGACTATTAGCAGCCACCAGTCCCTCTCCTCATCCACACAGTTTACTAGGTTCTCTTAATTGATCCTAGATTCTTTTTATGCTTAGAGGTGCAGAGGAGATGACGGTATCCTGGTGCAATATCATAGTGCTGCCAGGTGGATTTTCATCTTAAACCTGATTTCCCAGCACTCATGCCACAGTAACTCCCTATGTGCACTACATGCAATAGTCAGACTAAGCCAAACTGGTCGTCACTTTCACAAGGGGCTGAAGCTTTGCAGCCATCCTTCCCACCCTCAGAAAGAACATCACAGTGGATCCCCCACCACCACTGCCAGTGTGATCCAACCTCAATGTCTACCCAGATAACATGCCCCTCCATGCTCTGCTCCTAGGACTGGTACACCCATTCTCCCTGCCAATGCCTCAGATACCTGAGCCACTAATCTAATCCACTTTATCCATGTCATAGTCAAAGCTTTATCCCACAGTGCTATCTAAATCAGTTGTTTTATTTCATGCTCTGCTCTGTTAATTTAAATGCCCTATTTTTTCAAAGCATGGTCTTTTCAGCACTGTATGCAACAATATCATAATTCAATGATTTTGCCATGTATCTTCTCAGAGCAGCCTGATAGAATCTTCTAGTGCATCTATACTACCATTAAGCATGAAGCTAGGGTACTACAAGAAAATGTTACCTTTTTTATTTAATCACAAGCCATCCTCAAAGAAGTCTGTGGCCAAGCAGTTATCTTATAAATAAACAGCTGGGAAATGCAGTTTCACCTTAAAAGGTGTGTATGTGTGTGTGTGTGTGTGTGTGTGTGTGTGTGTGTGTGTATATATATATATATATATATATATATATATATATATATATATATATATATATATATATATATATTTACATATATAAATACGCTATAAATACACATAAAAGCTTGTGCATGTATGACTGACTGTACCACATACCACAGCCTTTGTAGAACATTTATAATAACCTTTAGCTCTAAATTTGTAATTGCCCAGTGTACAGACATCTCTATTCGGTATGTACATGACAGGACTGGCATTTAATTTTTTTTTTAAATATATTGTACAAACATTCAATTGTATATGTTGGTTTTAAAGAATTTTTATTTATGGTTTTAGAAAAGGTTGACAGACGCCCTAGATGTAGCCATTGGGGTGAGAAACGTGAGTAGGCTGAGCTGTTATCGCAGATAAAAACTGATGCTACTGCCAAACCAGGAATAAATTAAAGTGTTTCCTTTGTTAGTTTATTTAAACTATTTGCAGCTAAGCTGTAATTTAAATTTATTTACATGTATGTACATATTTGTTTTATGTAACTATGGTGTATATTTCTTTAACTTCTTAACTGATTTTTATTAAGTCATGTGACTATTTGCTATTTAAGTGCACATACCCTCTGGATGCATATTTATGATGAATTCTTTCATTGATAGAGATAAAAGTGCTTAACATGAGTTTTGTTAATAAAGTCCTGTGGTTTTGCACCCATGGAATTGTGTTGTAGTGCCTTTTTGGATTCTTAATTTGTGGCTCACTACTTTTGACTTTTTTCTAGATTCTGAGCAATTACTTCTCAACTTATATTGAAGTCTGGACCCAAAGCTCCACAGTATATCCACTGAAAACCACCAACAGTTTAAAATTCAAACAATTTAATGGCGTAAAAACAATAAAAAGTGAGTGTTTAACCAATTAAATGTAAGTAGGTGGTATTTAACGACGAGATGTGTTTAATACCATGTATGATGAAGTTTAACACTGTTTTAAACGAAAGCTCTCACTTTTTATTGTTTTTGCGCCATTAAAGTGTTTGAATTTTAAACTGTTGGCGGTTTTCATTGGATATACTGTGAAGAGTTGCTTTGGGTCCAGGAACTTGCCCTCATTTTGGTGCATTTGGTTTGTTTTCGTGGATTCTACCATTTATATTGAAGTCTTTTTTATTAAACAGATACACATTGCAGGTACATTTTTTTCCATGTCAATGTCTTCTTCAATTTCCATTACAGAATCCCATACAGCCCATGTTTTACTATAGAGCTCTGTTTCTGATCTCTAATAGTTCTCATTCCATATTTTGAACCTCTGTAATCATCTTTTTTCACCTCTCTTATTGATGGTTTGTATTTGGTTTTCCATTTTCTAGTTACAGCTTTCTTATCCACTATTATTACTAAAGATAACAACAGCTTCACCTTTTTAGTACGTTATTTTACATAAGCTTGACCAAAGTGTCTCAATAGTGAGGTTAAATTCTCTTCCAGTTTTAAGACAGCATATTATTCAAGTCATTTTTCTACTGAAGCATCTCTGTACATACCAAAAATATATGCTCCCAATAACATCTTTCTGAACTATTACATTTATAACATATACATCTTGTTTGTGGCAACATTTTGTCAAGTCTCATAGGAATATAAAATATGGAAACAATTTAAAATTTCTGAATTTAGTTAGATATCTAGTCAGTGATACAGCTAGAGTTTGTGCCGCCTGGGGCTGTCTTTGAGTTTGTCATCCCCCCATCACAAAATCATGGTTAAATACCCCCTCCATAAACAGACCTCCCCCCAGCAGCCATTCCAGTGTCCCATTACTTGGCTATTTCTCCCCATTTATCAAAAACACTGTAACGTGCATATTGTTTTCTGTTTTACTTCGACAATGATTATTTGGATTTAATTTAAAACTTATTTTATATTTTATAGCACAAGCACTGATTGAAATTTGCTAAACAAAGCAATACAGTCTCACAATGAAAACAAGCTTAGCATTAAAACTTTTTGCCCTTGAAACTCACATTCATTGAAACAGCATTGAAACCCACATTCAAAGAAAATGCATCTTGCCAGTGGTGGATAAAGTTTACCCTTGGGTTGTTTTCAAATCATACGCCCCTTGCACACATATTTAGGACCATGCAAATTTGCATGTGTTCTTTGATTCACCTTCCTGATTGTATTACTTTATATTCCTTGTATAATACAGCACACTTGTTAGAGCATGTTTTAAATTTATTGTTCTGAACATTTTTCCAGTAAGCAATGAAACAAAATCTATGAACCGATAATGACAAAACTGCCCAGTTCAGAACATTTCCATCATAAAAGTCTACTCAAACTTCTCTCATTACAATCCACGCATACCTCTCAACCTCTTAGAGCAAAAAGGACATACCTGGCACTGCAGCACCCCACCCCCCTTAAAGTACAACACAATATTAAGTCGCTCAGTATTAATTAAGTCAGTCTTAAACTTTTTTACGTCATGTAATAGTATTAAAACAACAGAACTTTTAGTACTAAATACCTCAAAGCTGATGAATTAAGACAATTTAATTAATTTAATTTATTCATTTGTTACCCGCGGTAGTGATGCTGCGGTAGCGTTGTCGCCTCACAGCAAGACGTTATCGCGTTCGATTCTTAGCTAGAGCATCTTCTGTGTGGAGGCATGCGTGAATTGGCGTGCCTTCGTTGAAGGCTGTACGTCAGGGCTGGTAACTCGGCACGTAAAAATCCACTACTAAACATTAGTGGACTGGAGTTCCACTGTGGCGACCCCTAACCGGGATAAGCCGAAAGACACAACAACAACAACATTTGTTTACCAGGTAAGCAAACTGCTCATAACAGACCCTTTTCAGCCATAACTTGGCACACAAGGGGAAGGGTAAACAGAAAATATATAGGCACCTTAGAATAATTGATCAACAAGCATGTTTTGAAGGAAACTAGAGTATCTAGAGAAAGCCAACACTGAATTAGGAAGACCATGCAAGTCCCAAATATGCAATGAATGGCGATAAGAATTGAACCCCAGACCTTTGAGATGTGAGGCAGAGATCTTAGACCCTGAGCCACCATATACTGACAGGAAAGTCTGCAAACCCCTAAATGGTTCACAGCTATCTGTGAGAATGCATAACTGTGTGTAAGTCGTGTAATGGACTTGCATCCCATAGCAAATTGCTTTTCTGACTTCTGCCTGTTGCTTGCTAGGATAAGCTTTGGATCCCCAAGTCCTTTAATAGCAGGTATTAAAAAAAATCAAAATATTGCACAAAAGAATGAACAATGAAGTTAGCAAGTAATACAGGCCAGTTACTAATCTTTTTAGCATACACTAAACTACCAAAGGCATATCTCTCAAGATCACTACATATAATACTTTAAGCATCTGTATTCTATTCCGAAAAGCAGATTTTCATATAGTGCGATGCCTCTTTTGAACAGATATGTGGCAAAACATCAAATGACACAACATTGAACTGTAAAATATCAAACTTAAAACTCCTGTTTATTTAAGATCAGACACAAAAGCAGTCAAATCTACCTTTTGTCAGTCAGACTTAACAGCAAATACATTCATTGAAAGTGAAATATTCATCTGGAAGAGCAATAGATAATCACTGCTGTAGGTTAGCAAGCAGGTTTTAAGCACTGTAAGAAAGATGAAGTGCAAATGTTCAACAAAGATGTCTTTCAATTAACTATAATGCTGTACTTCTTAAAACAAACCTTCCTTGTCTGCAAAGCTAACATGCTAACTTACTTTGTCAGAAGTTTACTTTTACAAATTCCCATACCCTTCAGAATCTGATGAATATTTCAGCATGTAAAAACCATACTGTATCAGTCATAACAGCAAAACACTGAAACGTGATAAACGGCTGCACAAAAAGAAGCAAAATCATATAAAAGGAGCCCTTCCCCGTGTAAATCTTAATACCCAGGCAAGCATCAGGTACCAACTCTGAGGCTGCATTTCTTTAAAGTAAATTGTGTGCAGATGGAAAGGAAGAACAGGATGTCTATGCAACAATGCACACACACATGTGATGTGACAGGTGTGTGCGACCAGACAAAAACAGATTTTTTTTTTAAATTAAAAATGTGACAGTCCCTTGGCAAGTGAAGTAAAAAAAAAATGCAACCTGGGGTGGACTGCCCCTCTCACCTCCCTCTCCCCAGCTACACCATTGTATCGAGCATGAAGCCATATTTCCCTCCATTACTCACCATTATTGTATTAAATAATTTACTCAATGGTATTGCAACTTTTATACTGTATTGACTTCTCCAGCATCACTTTACCTTATAAGATCTACTTATCACCATTTTCCAGTCTGAAATTTATGTTCAAGCCTCATTTTAAAAATCTGTTATTTGAAGTTTAACAAAATTACTATATAATCTCTACATATCTTCCTTGAACTCTAACATTAGACCCATATATGCACGTAGATATGAATTCAGATAAAAAACAACAAAGACCAGCAGACAATGGTGCCCTTTAAAAACGATGTACTTTTATTCTAAATGATGCCATAAGGCACATAAAAAGGCAAAAAGCCTACAATACAAAATCCAAAATAAATTATAAATTAAGCCTTCATCAGTGAAAAAATAAAAAGCAAAAAAAGAACCAAGAAGGCTGCTTGCCTTATATAGAGAACACCTGTCAATCATCATAACAAACAATTAGTAAACTACAAATGTTCATTTAAACCAGGGGGAAAAAGACCACCCAAATTAATGATCCATCTTTTCTCTAAGTTGTTCAGAGTATCATGCCAACCAGAAATCTTTCCTCTATTGCCTTGAATCTTATCAATAATGGTGAAATTAAAATCTGCACTGGGATGTTTCAGTGTGTGTTTATATAAAGCATTGTTGGTGCGTTGGTGCCTAATATCAGATAAATGTTCTGCAATTCTAAATTTGACAGGCTTAGAGGTCTGCCCCACGTAGAATGCAGAACAACTACATGTAACCAAATAGATGACCCAATCCGACTGACAATTGGCAAACACAGAAATGTTGTAGACAGTACCAGTGTTGCTACTAGTAAAACTTTTGGCTTTGTTCATCCTGCAGCAATAAACACAGTGGCCACAAGGGAAACAAACACTTAAACAATCACCTAAAAGTGTTCTCTGAATATTGGTCCCTAAGGGATAATGTCCCTTCTTGTAATGATTACAAAGGGAACCCAAATTCCTATCTTTCCTGAAAGAAAACTCACACCTATGATTAATAAATTCACATAATCTTTCATCAGCCAAAAGGATGATCCAATTGCGTTGTACACTATCAATAAGTCTGGTAGTATTCCGACCATAAGTAGTGGTCAAACGCAATGCTGAAGTGTTACTGGACTCAGTCTTATTGTAATTCAACAGTTGTTTCCTCTGCATAGAATCAACCAAATTCCTAGCTGATAATACTTGTCCCAATATGTAGCCCCTTTGAATGAACCTGGCCGTACGGTCATGACGATGTGTTAAATAAGTGGAGTTATCTGAACAAATACATTTAACCCTCATATACTGAAACTTAGGTATATTTCGACATATATGTGGTGGATGAAAGCTGGTAGCATGGAGGTAGGAGTTGTATTGGGGGAACTTGCAGTGAACCACAGTATTTAAAGTGTTATCAGAATTCTTAGTTTTTATTTTTTTATTTATTTTTTTATTTATTTAACATTTGTTGACAGGGAAAGTCCGACTAGGTTCCACAGATCCTGTTTTCAGCAGAGGCCCGGGGAGAATTGCTCCAGAACAACACAACCAAAAAAATCATTTTGTCCTTACTGTAGTTCACAGTAAATTGAATTCCCCACTTATTTGAATTTAAATAATCAACGAACTCCTGTAGATACAAAAAATCAGACCTCCAAACCAACCAGCAATCATCCAAATAACGCCTCCATATATCCATGTCCTGCAGAAAAATGCTGTGATTAGAGTAATAAATCATTTGAAGTTCTAAATAAGCCATAAATAAATCAGCATAAATCGGGACGAAAGAAGCACCCATGGCTGTTCCCCTAATCTGTAAATAGATGGCATTCTGATATAAAAACACATTCTTCGTCAGGACATGTTCAGTCATTTTAAGTAAAAAGGTGTTAAAACTAGATGTATATAGTCCAGAAACCTCCAACCAATATTTCAAAGCCTCAATACCAGCCCCATGAGGGATATTCGTATATAATGATGATACATAGAGGCTACACAATAACCAATCAGATTCCAATTGTGAGTCAGAGACAATTTGTAGGAATTCAGTTGTATCCTGAATTCTAGATCTGACAAGAGGGAACAAAGGTTTTAAATATTTGGTTAAATGTTGAGATAAGGGTTCAGTTAATGAACCACGGCCAGACACAATGGGCCTACCCTATGCATTTTCCAAATTTTTGTGTACCTTAGGTAAAAAATAAATATAAGGCAAAACCAGGTCAGAGACAGTCAATTGTTGTTTGATATACTTAGAAATAATGTCTTCTTCTTCAGCTATAGATAAAAAATTATCAATTTGTTTTTTGTAAGAAGTCATGGGATCTAAAGGCAAATGTGTATAATAACAAACATCAGATAACTGTCTCAAGGCCTCCCTATTGTATTTGGCCCAATCTTGTACAACCACCGCTCCCCCTTTGTCAGCAGCCAAAATTACTAATTCATGGTTAGAAGCTAACTCCTGTATACATTCAAATTCAATCTTTGAGACATTGTTATGGCCTACTTGATGTTCCCTACCATCAAAATATAAATCCCTAAGCACACTTTTCTGAAAGAGCAAAGCATTAGGGTTCATAGCAGGTAAAAATGTGGATTTATGGTAGAGAAAATCCTCATGAGAGCCAAAAGTGGATTTGTCCTGAAAGAAAAGTTTTAAATTTAATAGCCTACAGAAGGAAAGAATGTCATTACCAAAATTGTCCTCAGCAAAAAAGAAACCAGGAATAAAAGACAATCCTTTATTGAGAACATTAATCTGCACTGATGACAGAGTGTGTGAAGAAATATTGAGCACATTGCAATTATTTATTTCTGGGCAAACATGCGTAACAAGCCCTCCATGTTTTGCATGGCAGTTGTGTCCCCCCCCCCCTCCTTTGTGTATACCAAAAAGAGTGCTGTTATTTCGCTTAGGTGTAGGTGAGTCTGTGGTGCCCTGCACATCAGATTCAACAGCAGAGGAAGAATCCTCAGCTGAAGTCTCGTGTTGTGACCCTGATTGTTTTAGAATAGAACGTGGTCTCTTCCTCCTAGGGACAGACCGAGGTGAATTCATGTTTAACATGTGTTTTAAAAAAAGGATCCCCACTAGAATAATCAGTTAATTCTCTTAGAAACTTGTTTTTTCTTTTCTTTAGGTTGTGTCTCATGCACCAACAATTTGTCCCTAAGTTTAGTAAAAAGGGACACAAATAAAGGCTGCCCTTCAAATTTCTCAATGGATTTGCACATATTAGTAACACCAATCAAATCCTGATCAATGGTCGTCTCATAATGATCAATTAAAACCTCAACAAGACACATAGTGGCCTTGTGTTGGGCTGCCCCCCAAGCCTTCATTAAATTCTCATTTGGATTGTGAACCAATGGTTGGACCTTGACCCTAAGTCCCCGAGGGGTAATATCCTTAGCCTTATAGGCCTTAAATAATCTCAAGTGCCAAATGTCAATGCGTAATAGTTTCATACTCTTGCCCAGTTTTAAAAAAAGGGAAGTACATGATTCCTGTTTTATTTTTTGCCTAATTAGTTTTTGCCTTTTTATGTGCCTTATGGCATCATTTAGAATAAAAGTACATTTTTTTTAAAGGGCACTATTGTCTGCTGGTCTATGTTGTTTTTTGGAATGCTTTTTGAGACCTGGCAGTTGCCTTACGTGCAGGGACTCTGTTTTGGTGCTACTTGTTTTTTTCCCTGCTGTGAGTCTGTGGTGCTCTGCACGTTGCTGTTATTACAGCTTAGTATATAGAATCCTGTAGTCATCGTGGGATCCTTTCTCTACTATTTATTTCTTTTTTAAACTCAGTACCATGCCAATTTCTATTTTTTATTTTTAATTTTCCTTCCGGTTTGTTAACCTTGGGCCTTATCGTATATCGGTTAGACGTCTTTTTTCTGGCATCTTGGAAATTACCGCTAAATGACGGAGAAGAGAGCAGTTTGTGTTTTCGGTTGGTGTCGTTTGGATAGAGGAAGCCGGGCATTTCTTCCATCTTTGAATTATTGCTGGACTGTACGGACTGTGTCTACATCAGGATCACCAATTGAGCTTTGGACTTCTATTTTATCTTGGGAACTATTTACTTATGGCTTTTTTTGGCGCTGTTGGTTATTTTCATTTACTGGCGTAATAAACAATAGCTCGTTGGGACATCTAGTTGGTTTTCTACATCTAGTGACAGGTCATCCTTCCCACTTCGGACATAATGTTGTATTTCTAATTACATGAATATAACTGTGTATTAATACATATTCCTTTGGGTTTGGATTCATTTTTTCATATCAGGAACAATCAGGTGACTTTTTTTCCACTTTTTAACTAGCCGGTTTGGCTGGAAGTTGGGAATATTTATTTCTCCACTGATGTCATGGTTATTGTAACAACTAAGTGATGTTTTTCACTTTTTGACCATCTGGTTTGGCTGCAAGTGGGGAACATTCATTTTTAGACTGTTGTTTTGTTAAATAACAACTCTTTATTTACTACTGGAACTGAATTACAAACCAAATCATTTGGACCTATATGAGATTTAAACATTCAGTTGAATGCTCCTAGGACTTTTGTTCATTGTTCAAAATACTGATTGTGTCTTGTTTTTTGTGCATTTACACAGTGTTTTTGTATCTAGTTTTGTACTAACATCTTGACTGTGAACATTTTTAATCTGGTTGTTGCATAATATGCTTCAACAGTAAAATACTGGTATAACAATAGGTAATTGTTAAAGGTAAACCTCTGGTTTTACAGTCCATTTTATACAATTATTTATAGTAGGTCGGGAAGAATTTTTTACACCGATGCCTTTAGCTATGTTATTTAACATTAGGCTCTTTGCAATGATGAGCTATATTATTCTCTTTTAGGGGTGATGTCCTTTTCCTTATCACATTGCTGCTTTTTTTCTTGCCCTTATTTTATTATTGGGTTGTAAGGTGTTTGTACTGTGTCTCTGTTCTTCGAGATTGCCTTTGGTCCATTTAAAGTTTTTTTCCTATCCAATATACTGCGTTAATATAGACTATTGCTGGATGATTCTTTCTATAATTTTTTGTTAGTATCAAGCATATGGTTTTGACTGATACTGTCCTATTGAATTTTGGACTCAGTATTAAGGTTGATGCTACACTGAGATTTTTGTATGATTTTACTGCTATTGTCCAGGCTAAGTTGCTGTTTAGCAGTCGTACTGGACGCAGTTCTTAATTTTGGAACGTGAAGATAAGGTTTCTTTGATTGATTTTCAGTTTCCACACAACTTTTGAAGTAAGAATCACATTGATATTACCTTTGTACCATTTTTCTGCTATTGTCCAGGCCTAGTTACTGTTTAGCAGTTGCACTGGATGCAGTTCTTAATTTTCGAACGTGAAGATAAGGTTCCTTTGATTGGTATTCATCATTTCCAAATATCTTTTGAAGTAAGAATCACACTAATAGTTATTATTATCTTTTAAGATGTTATTTTGGATCTTAAATACTTTGGATATGGACATTAATGGACAGTTACAAGGCCTTGCCTCTGACCGTAATGATTTGGCCTTTTTTGGGCTAGATGATTCACATCCTGAACAGGACTACTGTACTTCCACCCCTGAACAGGAATCATGCACTTCCCTTTTTTTTAAAACTGGGCAAGAATATGAAACTGTTACGCAGTAACGTTTGGCACTTGAGATTATTTAAGACCTATAAGGCTAAGGACATTACCCTCGGGGACTTAGGGTCAAGGTCCAACCATTGGTTTACAATCCAAATGAGAATTTAACGAAGGCTTGGGGGGCAGCCCAACACAAGGCCACTATGAGACTTGTTGAGGTTTTAATTGATCATTATGAGATGACCATTGATCAGTAATTGATTGGTGTTACTAATATGTGCAAATCCATTAAGAAATTTGAAGGGCAGCCTTTATTTGTGTCCCTTTTTACCAAACGTAGGGACGAATTGTTGGTACATGAGACACAACTTAAAGAAAAGAAAAAAAATATGTTTCTGAGAGATTTAACTGATTATTCTATTGGGGATCCTTTTTCAAAAACACATGTTAAACATGTCAGATTTCAGAATTCACCTCAGTCTTTCCCTATGAGGAAGAGACCACGTTCTATTCTAAAACAATCAGGGTCACAATACGAGATTTCAGCTGAGGATTCTTCCCCTGCTGTTGAATCTGATGTGGAGGTCACCACAGGCTCTTCTACACCTAAGCGAAATAACAGCACCCCTTTAGGTATACACAAAGGTGGTGGGGAAGAAAACACAACTGCCGTGCAAAACATGGAGGGCTTGTTACGCATGTTTGCCCAGAAATAAATAATTGCAATGTGCTCAATATTTCTTCACACAATCTGTCATCAATTTAGATTAATGTTCTCAAAAAAGGATTGTCTTTTATTCCTGGTTTCTTTGTTGCTGAGGACGATTTTGCTAATGACATTCTTTCCTTCTGTAGGCTATTGAATTTAAAACTTTTCTTTCAGGACAAATCCACTTTTGGCTCTCATGAGGATTTTCGCTACCATAAATCCACATTTTTACCACCTATGAACCGCAATGTTTTGCTCTTTCAGAGAAGTGTGCTTAGGGATTTACATTTTGATGGTAGGGAACATCAAGTAGGCCATAACAATGTCTCAAAGATTGAATTTGAATGTATACAGGAGTTAGCTTCTAACCATGAATTAGTAATTTTGGCTGCTGACAAAGGGGGAGCGGTGGTTGTACAAGACTGGGCCAAATACAATAGGGAGGCCTTGAGACAGTTATCTGATGTTTGTTATTATACACATTTGCCTTTAGATCCCACGACTTCTTACAAAAAACAAATTGATAATTTTGTATCTATAGCTGAAGAAGAAGGCATTATTTCTAAGTATATCAAACAACAATTGACTGTCTATGACCCGGTTTTGCCTTACATTTATTTTTTACCTAAGGTACACAAAAATTTGGACAATCCACTGGGTGGGCCCATTATGTCTGGCTGTTGTTCATTAACTGAACCCTTATCTCAACATTTAACCAAATATTTAAAACCTTTGCTCCCTCTTGTCAGATCTAGAATTCAGGATACAACCGAATTCCTACAAATTGTCTCTGACTCACAATTGGAATCTGGTTGGTTATTGTGTAGCCTCGATGTATCATCATTATATACAAATATCCCTCATGGGGCTGGTACTGAGGCTTTGAAATATTGGTTGGAGGTTTCTGGACTATATACATCTAGTTTTAACACCTTTTTACTTAAAATGACTGAACATGTCCTGACGAAGAATGTGTTTTTATATCAGTGTACTATCTATTTACAGATTAGGGGAACAGCCATGGGTGCTTCTTTCGCCCTGATTTATGCTGATTTTTTTATGGCTTTTTTAGAACTTCAAATGATTTATGACTCTAATCACAACATTTTTCTGCAGGACATAGATATATGGAGGCGTTATTTGGATGATTGCTGGTTGGTTTGGAGGTCTGATTTTTTTGTATCTGCAGGAGTTCGTTGATTATTTAAAGTCAAATAAGTGGGGAATTCAATTTATGGTCAACTACAGTAAGGATGAAATTATTTTTTTGGATGTGTTGGTCACTAAGAATTCTGACAACACTTTAAATACTGTGGTTCACCTAAAGTTTCCCCAGTACAACTCCTACCTCCATGCCACCAGCTATCATCCACCACATATATGTGGAAAATATACCTGAGTCTCAGTATATGAGGGTTAAACGTATTTGTTCAGATAACTCCACTTATTTAACACATCATGATGACCTTACGGCCAGGTTCATTCAAAGGGGCTACAAACTGGGATAAGTATTATCAGCTAGGAATTTGGTTGATTCTATGCAGAGGGAACAACTGTTGAATTACAATAAGACTGAGTCCAATAACACTTCAGCATTGCGTTTGACCACTACTTATGGTCGGAATACTACCAGACTTATTAATAGTGTACAATGCAATTGGAACATCCTTTTGGCTGATGAAAGATTATGTGAATTTATTAATCATAGGTGTGAGTTTTCTTTCAGGAAAGGTAGGAATTTAGGTTCCCTTTGTAATCATTACAAGAAATGACATTATCCCTTAGGGACCAATATTCAGAGAACACTTTTAGATGATTGTCTAAGTGATTGTTTCCCTTGTAGCCACTGTGTTTATTGCTGCAGGATGAACAAAACCAAAAGTTTTACTAGTAGCAACACTGGTACTGTCTACAACATTTCTGTGTTTGCCAATTGTCAGTCGGATTGGGTCATCTATTTGGTTACATGTAGTTGTTCTGCATTCTATGTGGGGTAGACCTCTAGGCCTGTCAAATTTAGAATTGCAGAGCATTTATCTGATATTAGGCACCAACGCGCCAACAATGCTTTATATAAACACACCCTGAAACATCCCAGTGCAAATTTTTATTTCACCATTATTGATAAGATTCAAGGCAATAGAGGAAAGATTTCTGGTTGGCATGATACTCTGAACAAATTAGAGAAAAGATGGATCATTAATTTGGGTGGTCTTTTTCCCCCTGGTTTAAATGAACATTTGTAGTTTACCAATTGTTTGTAATGATGATTGACAGGTGTTCTCTATATAAGGCAAGCAGCCTTCTTGGTTCTTTTTTTGCTTTTTATTTTTTCACTGATGAAGGCTTCATTTATAAGCCAAAACCGGTTTGGATTTTGTATTGTAGGCTTTTTGCTTTTTATGTGCCTTATGGCATCATTTAGAATAAAAGTACATCTTTTTTAAAGGGCACCATTGTCTGCTGGTCTGTTTTGTTTTTTGGAATGCTTTTTGAGACCTGGCAGTTGCCTTACGTGCAGGGACTGTGTTTTGGTATGAATTCAGATAACCCAAACTTTTTCTAGCTTCATCCCATTTTATTACCTCAAGTCATTTTATTACTTCCTCCCAAAATCTCAATTCTTTATTCTTTCTTCTCCAAATGTTCATTAAGTATAAACTATTGGTGTTATTCTACTTTTCCAAAGATTAACTTCCTTTAACATAAATACTTGTTTAATACATGTATGTATATAAGGCTATATATATATATAATGCTCTTTATATTCCTTTCCTAGGTCTGACCAAATATCAAAGTATGATACTGTTGTTATCTCATCAGGTATTATGTTTGTCATGTGCTTCCAATTAGGTATATATTCCCTGTCAAAAATCAAATATATTAATTTAAGTTGTGTGGCTTTACAGTATGCCTCCAAATTTGGAACTGAAAGTGCAGTTGTGCAAGTAAACTTACCATAACAGTAGATGTTCAACTGATCACTGCTGCAGTAGCCTTAGCTATATGGGTTATATTTTGCCATGGATATAACAGCTTGCTCGCTTCTATATCTTCAAGGCACCTTCTACACACCCAAACTGTCAAGCAGCTCGCAAGACATTTCCCTGCGAGCTACATCGCCGAAACCAAACGGCTGCAACAGCACTTTGCCATAGTGCAATTTGGCTGAAAAGCATAACCGCTGCAGCTGTAATCTATGAACGGGCAGCTACAGCCGTACGGGATGTGTAACGCATTCCTTCTTCTCATTCAAGGAATGCATTTATTTAATTATTTATTTATTTTGTTGTCAGATGACATGTAGTTCTATAAAGACAGTGCCTGAGTTGTCTGTGGACATCCAATGTATGGCATATCCTTTCTCTCTCATATTTAGGTGCAGGAAAGAAAACAGGGAGATGGATAGTTTAGCTTAAAGTAAACTCAGATATCACTTTAGGCTAAGAGCTTGCAACTCAGATATTCTTGCAGAGGCCAGAGCCATCAGTAAAACAGTTTTCCATGTTAAGAACCTCAAGTCAGTCAGATTAGTTGGTTCAAAAGGAGCATGCGTTAACTTCTCAAACACTAAGTAAAGATCCAGGGGAGGTGGTGGGGCACCAGTGTTCCTGGAGGCATCTTATTTGAAACCTCTTTCAAAAACATTTTGACATGAAAGTGCATTGAGAAAGGAGGATCCAGGGGCAGACATGCTGAAATGGAAAATACATGAACCTTGATAGAGTAAGAAAGGCCACAGAATAGTAACTCACACAAATACTGTAAAACCAGAGAACAACTAGCCCTGAACAGGTGCTGGTTATGTTCTTGGCACCAACTAGAAAACCTTTTCCATTTTCTAATATATGATTTTCTAATGGCAGGGTTTCTAGCCTCCATTAGTGCCTGCTGCACATCCTCAGTAAACAAGCACCTAAAGGGAATTAAGACCATATCATCCAGGCAGGCAGTTAAAATTGATTGGGGTTGGGGTGTATCAAACACCCCTGATCTTGTGTGAGTAGACCCATTCTGTAGAGAAGCTTGTGGTAATTGCTCCTGACCATTTCCAAAAGAAGGAACAATCATTGTTACCTGGCCCAGGTCCAGAAGGGAGTTAACAATGGGTGATTCATTCTGAATCTTCAGAAGTACCTAGGATATCAGTGAAAAGGGTGGAAAAGCATACAGGAACATTGCTGTCCAAGGAAAGGAAAAGGTATCTGTCTTCCAGGCCTTCTTGCATGGAGTCCTATAGCTGAATATTGCCAGCTGATTGTTAAGAGAGAAAACCCTGTATCCATCCCTTCATCTTCCTGTCCAGATTCAGAATATTAAATCTCTTCAAGAAAATAAGTACCCCTCTTTATTTTACCAGAAACTACCTTATAAGAAGGATCAATAGCATAAATTAAACCCTGAGCCAGACACGGTAAACTACTCCTGTACAAGGAAATCTGAGGAAGAGTAGATACAAAAATTATGTTTTGCACACTTTTACAGCTAAGATATTTAGGAAGAATACGTATTCCAACACTTTCCTGCATTACACCAGTAGCCACCCCTTCCACCAAAAACGATCTGTGATCAAGGGGAAATTAGTGAGAGCTTCCAGGATGGTCACTTTGGATGAGGAGTTCTTTGATGAGTGTCTAGTTATCAAGAACATGTTTCTCCATAGAGGGTACCCCGTTTCCCTCTTGGATATGCTCATCCAAGAGGTAAAAGACAAACGATACAATAAAGTGTATGTACCACTTTTGAGCGTTAAACCCATGGCTTCATCTACAGACCCAAGTGTTAATTTAGAGGGCATTGACAGCTTAAATGTCAATATGGACGTGACTGAAGGTACAGGTCAGATGGACACTAATTCATCTGCAAATTTTATTACTACATTCAGTACATATAGCAAACATTGTTTATTTATTTTGAGAAAAATCTGGGATTTATTCAAGATGTACCCAGATATCCATCAGAAAATAGGTAAAAGCCCTAGAGTGACCTTTAGGAAAGGTAGAAACCTTAAATCACTATTAGAAAAGCATGATAAGGTAGTGGTAAGGAACCCTGGCATGTATAAATGCCTGAACTGTAATTACTGCAAATTTGTGGATGAATCTAATAGTTCCCATGTAAATGGAACAACTTATAAATTGAGGGGTAAATACAATTGTAACTCGACCTTTGTCACATACCTAGCGAGATGTACATCTTGCTTAGGGTTTTATATAGGTAAAACTGAGAGAAGACTGCGTGACAGGATGTATGAACACTTATATGCTATAAAAAAGTGTAAACTTGAAAATGCACTTGCTAAACACATATCCTGTCACTTGAACCACAGCTGCAAGTTTATGGCCATTGAGCAAGTTAAAGTCGACCCTAGGGGAGGCCCAAGACATCTCAAACTTGACGAACTTGAGCTATCTTGGCAAGTGAGACTCAATGCTTACAGCCTCCCTGGGCTAAATGACTCTTGTTCGATTAGCAGTGTGTTGAAACTTAACAGTTTAAAGAGGTGAGCAAATATAAGCAAACTGGTGTCACATTAGTTATTAATTAATTTCATTCTACATTTACCCACACTTTTTGTACTTTAACTACACTACCAAGTAGGTATTAAATTCTGCTTTGGGTGGTTTATGTCAGATGTCTCATTTTAACTATGTTGTTCTTTTTATATATATTTTTCATCCTTGTTCATTAACGATTTTATGTTTTAATATTTTAAAATGGAGAAACTAAAATTTTAGTTTTTGATTATATCCTTAGGAATTGTATTTATTGGTCTTATGAACCATGAACTTGACCTGTTTCTTTAAATTTTACGTGCTCATTAGTGGTAATTAAGTGGTTTATATATATATATATATATATTGTGTTTATGGTAATGAGTGTATTTCTGATGAAGTCAGCTGTTGTAGCTGACGAAAAGTGCTTAAAATAAATTTCTTGCTTGTATCTGCATTTGCCTTCACCCGTATTTCTTGTTTTAAGAGTAGATACATGTTTAGCTTTCTGTTTCCTTTTGACAGGAAAAAATGAGTCCAACAGTGTCAGTAATGGCAGCATCAGATTCCCCCAGGGATGACCAAACAGGTAAATCTTCCCAGTTTCCTCTCACAGGACTGACAAGAGTGACCTTCCCTTGCCCACTGAGGGGATCTCAACAGATGTGGCTTACCCCTGGTCCATAGTTGCTGTAGATGCTACAGCAGAGGGATCTGGGATAAAACATGAGTGGTCAGAGGAACAAGATATGGCCACAGCAGAGAACACACCTGCAGCTGAGGAAAACTGCTAGCCTGCTGTGGTAACAAAGGCTGTTTTTTTAATTTTTTTTTTTTTTTTTTTTTTTTTTGTGGCTGGAAGAAGGGCTGGCCACAAACCAGGTGATTTGTTTCATGGTCAAACCAAAAACTGGTGCTTCTTTCCTGGGAAAAGCAAGCAGCAAAAAACAATAAAAATGTAAAACCTTTAAGTTACTTTTTCACACAAAACACTGTATAAAAAGAACTTTAAAACACTTACCCAGCCCCCAAAAGTAAAATAAACACTATTTCTCCACAGACAAAAAAAATGGTTTAAAATTATTGAAATAACTTTTAATCTGACAGGAAAAAAATGCACTCCCATTTAAAAGTACAGGTAAGTCTCATGACAGTCCATTAAAGCATAAATTGCTAGCTTAAAAATAACTTTCCTAAACAGGAAAGTACAATAAAACAAACATTTTTTTTTTTTTTTAATGTGGAAGGTTTGTCCCCAAAAGGGACTTATCTGCCCAGCAGTGGAACAGTGCAAGCCAACCATCAGTCCTCAAAAGTCCACAGAGAAGTGCTTTTTTCAATGGCAGGAAAGCCCTGAAGGGCTTGATGCCTAGACCTGTCTTTTCATTCAGCTCAAGCTGATTGATGATTTGGGTGCAGGGAAGGTGCCCTGAAGCTTTGGAAGCTAGCTAGCTGTTACATCCTTGGCAGGATATAACCTATATAGCTAAGGCTACTGCAGCAGTGATCAATATGATGAACATACACTGTTCTTTTGTCAGTATTAGTTTTTCTCATTGCACTCTTTCTCTTTTGTTACTTCATATAAACTCCAGGTAACTAAAATCAGGAATTATGAAAATGGTAGAACAGAAGTGGACCCAGGAAAAAGTATGAATGTAATGGTAAATTATTGCAGTTTACCACGTAGACAAGAAGTAGATGTTGATAACAACACATAGGCAGTGGTAACATATTTGAAACAATTACAATTTCCTCAGTAAACTGAGGCAGAAAGAGGAGTAATAACATTAACAATAAAGAGAATTAAAATTAAAGAAGCAGTGAGAAAACAGAATACAGAGAAACCCCTAGTTGTGATGGAATTCCAATATAAGTGGGGGAAAAAGAGAGCAGGAGATAACACAAGCCCACCTAGCACTTCTTAGCAATACTTTTCTGGGTGGGGATGTGTTCTTGACTCAGAAAGAAGCAGAGTGATGGTGGTTATACAAAAAGAGGGGAAAAGCCTTTTTGATCGAGGGCAAAAAAAAACCAATTTCAATTCTGAATCGTGATTGCAAAGTGGTTATGATGATTTTGGCAAACAGGCAAAGGCATTGCAGAGAACAATAGATATGGATCAATGGGGGTTTATAGAAGCCAGGCAAACATTTAACAATATTAACAGAACCCTTATGGTTCAACTGGATACAGTGGGCTATAATAATACATTAGTAGTAATAGGTGTTGTTGCTTAAAAGCTGCTTATCAGAGTGAGTTGGAAATGTATAATGACATCTTTTGAGGCATTTTGTTTTCCACAAATACAGACATTATTATTTATTTAATTATTCATTTATTGATTGGCATTTGATTACCGGGAAAGTCCAAGGTAGGCCCATTTTTGGTGCAGGCCCGGGGAGAAAAGCTCCAGGCTCAAACTTACATAAAACATAAAACTTGCATAAAATTTGCATACAACTTACAAAAGTTTCAAGGGGAAATTACGAACATTACAGGAAGAAAAAAAGAAAGAAGAAAAATTACAAAAATAACAGAAAAAATTTACTGGAGAATTATACTTAAAAGATAAAGGTGATAAGACTTTAAACTAGCAGCAGAGGTAAACATGGTCAAAGTATAGACAATAATAGCATGACAGAATGGTTGAAATATTATACAGAGTAACACACCAAAGTATGCATATAATTCAAGGCATTACTTGTGATAAACAATATGAACATATATATATATATATATATATATATATATATATATATATATATATACATATATATATATATATATATATATATATATATATATATATATATATATGTTTTTATATGAAACATAGTGAGGAAGGCGTAAGTGGAGAACTTTGTAATACATAGTAGAAAAGGAAAGAGAGAAAAAAGACAAAAATGAGAGGCAGGGAAGGGAATAGTAAGTGGGATGGACAGTAAACAAGAGAGAGACAGGAAAGAAGGAAGAGAATTATTACTGAATTTCTGTAGATGTTAGCTCATTGTATACAAACATACAGCTTAGCTGGGGCTTGGAGGCTTTTGGGAACATAATGGGTGAAGGTCCCTGTACTGCCTTTATTGTTACGTTGCTTGAGTTTTGTTAGATGCACAATTATTTTAGATTTAACAATGAAATTTTCTTCAGAAGAAAGGGACTGCGATGGGTGCCCCTTAGGCCTCCACATATACCATCATTTGTATGTTTTTTTTTTGAGAAGTTTATTTATGGTACTGAATTTTATAGAGATCAGGTTGTGATGTATAAGCATTATACTGATGATCTGATTTTCATTGGTAAGGGACACCCATCAGATTTTGGTTGTTTTATTTCTCAGTTGAACAGGAATGACCATGGTTTGAAGTTTTCCATGGTGCAGGGTAGTTCTTCCATTCAGTTTTTGGGTGTGGAATCTTATGTAGATGGCCTTTTTAATATTCAGTATAGACCATTCAGGAGTTAACAATTTTTTCCATGCTGATAGTATGCATCGTCCCCACTTAATGTAATCAATTCCATATGGTCAGTTTAAACATATTGCTCATAATACTTCAGAGGAGAAGCATAAGGTTAAATTTTTATTAGAAGTAAAAAAGAGGTTGCTAGAGAGGGGATATAAGGAAGAAATGTTAAAAATGCATTAGAGCATGTTTTTGAGAACAAGAGGGGTTCATTTGAAAGAAATATTATGAATGGAATGGATATTGTAGGACATGGAAATGAAATGGCAACTACAGATGGCAGAAGGAATACATAGTTTGTGTCTAAATATTCTCCATTCTCGGAGGTAGTGAAAAGGTTAATTTTGGCATATTGTTTGTATGGATATGGTAGTGGGGCATTTATACCCCCAAAACAGTGAAGTTTTCATATAGTAGGCATTTGAATTTAAAAGAAGTTTTAAATATGGCATTGTTTAAAGTGCCCCAAGAGGCAGCAGGATATTTGCTTGTGGACACTATAAAGTATGTAGCAAGGTTAGGAACATCTCTGACACCAATATTAATGGGCATATGTTCACTTCTAAGGGAAGATTTAATTGCAATTTGTGTGCGGTGATTTATGTTGTGAGATGTGGATACAAGCATATTAAATGTTATATAGGACAGACATGAAGAGCTGTAAAGGTTCGATTAATGGAACATCTGGGAGACATCCGTAATAAAAATATAAGGAGTCCTGTGGGGGGAGTATTTTAATGCTATACATGGTGGGAATAATGGATCATTTTTCTTCAGTGTATTAGCACAACCTGTTTTGTATAGAGGGGGATATCAACAAAAAGTTGGAGGAACTAGAGACTAAATTAATTTTGAATTTTAGAACACTTCGCCCAAAGGATCTTAATCTTGAGGTCAGCTTAAATTAAATTAAGTGGATGACAGGTTACTATTAAGATGTTATTTTAGTATGCTGTATTTATTTTAGAAGGTTTTTGTAAGTTGGTGAATGAAAATATGTTTGTTAAATAAATATTTATTGTATTTTGCATGGGACACTTTAAGAAGGTTAATAGAGTGAGAAATATGAAGGGGATTCACCTGTTATAAATTGTGAGCTTGTTAATATTTTGTATCCTTTGGAGGCAAAAGGCCGAGGTACCTGATGTATTGTTTGCACAAGGAAAGCTTTTCTGAACCACTGGTCTTTGTGACTGTTCATTTTTTGGAATTTATATTTGAATGGTGTGTTTGCCATGTCTTTGGAATGAGCTGGACTATCCGAGATATTTAGAAAACTATTATTAAAGTATAACAGAGCATCATGCAATGGAAAAGTTTTAAGACTATTCCAGTTAAGGCTTTTCAGGAGGCTAATAAATGTGTGGGGGTTGAATTTTGAAAGATTTTGAACAATTTTAATATTGTGGACTTTAGGAACGGATGAATAGGCATGGATAGCATATGCAGGGAGATGGTCGCTAATGGAGTTGGACAAGCTGCCGTAAACTATGTAATTGGAGGGGTCTGAGACCAGGATCCGGTCTAAGATGGAGCCTTCATTGGTTCTGTTATTGTAACTAGAAGTGGTTGAGATAAGTTGGGTGAAGTGAAACAAATTTATACTGGAGGGGGTTTGTTTGGAGGAAATGGAAGCCCAATCAATACTTGTATTGCCAAGGATAATTGTTTCACTTTTTATAGTACAGGAAATCCAGGAAAGGATGTCTTCTAAAGCTGTTATGTTATTTCCAGGAGCGATGTATAGGACAATAATACAGAGTTTTTTAGAGCAGCTGATTTCCAGAAAGGAGATCAGAATCTCAACATTTTGGAAGGTAGTGATAGTCTTTAAATGGTGAGATATTGAAGGTATTGTGGTAGATGAGGGCCGCACCACCTCCTTTCTTATTAAACCTATCTGCCCTAATTACACTAAAGTGTGGTGGGATAAACTCAGATTCATGTATAAAGGGTTTTAACCAGGTTTCTGTAGCAGCTAGGATATTGGTTGTGTTTTGAGAGAGCCAGGCATGCAGCTCAGAGGTTTTATTGCAGATACTTTGGAAATTTAGAGTAGTTATGTGAAGTGGTTTAGAGCATTCAGGTGAGTTAGTGTATGAAGAGAGGAAAGTGGTGGAGGGCCCAGGGTTAGGGTGGATGTCTCCAGAACACAGGAGGGAAGAAATGGTATGGGAAAGAAGGAGTATGATGTGTGAAAGTTTAGAGATGATGTAGTGGAGAAGGTAGTAATAACAGCTGGGTGTGTGATGTAAGGAATAGTTAGTGGGGAGACTATGGGTTTTTGCACTAAGAAGATAATTTGTGTGATGTAGGCTAGGGCTAATATTTGAGTAGGGATTATGTGGGGAAAATGTAAAGCTCATAAAATAGTTTGGTTTGGGAGGTAAAGTATGAGGGTTTAGTGATGTTGCTTGTAAGAGAAGTAGGAGCACTAAAGAGAGAAGGGATAGGATCACAGTTTGTGTAAATGGAGGAGACATTTTAAGAGAGCTTTGTAAGGGCAGGAAGTAAAGGTATTTAATACAAAGAGAGGGGTTGAAGCTAGAGTGAAGTGTGGCAGTGAACTGTCTACACTTTTTAGCCTTACCAGAGGAATTAGCCAAGGGCATCCACTTTTACCATTACTCTTTGCTTTTAATTTAGAGCCATTAACCAGGGACACAAGACAAGTAAACATAATTGGATATAAATAGAGAAACACTAACGAAAAAAAATTAAGTTATTTTTCAGATGACATAATTTTACATTACCAGTCAGGAATACAATATCTAATTATACTTGAAAAACTGAAATATGTTAATAGCAGAGCAGAATATAAAGTAACTGAAGCAAAAACAAAGGCCATAGTAATGGATTGTGCCCACAACACAACTTGGTACAGAGCTGCCCCTTTTGTGGGGTGATAAAATATAAAACAGGATGTTGAGCAAGCAGCTAAAGAAATGTGGAAAGAAATGATTATATTGGTTCTTGCTGGTCCAACAGTAATGATGCCAGCATGATACATGATGTCACTGGCTCAGGTCCAAAACGACAGCTATTATGACAGCTATTATTATTTGTTTACTTCTATGATTCTATCAGAGCTTAAGCAAAAGGCATTTTATGTATGTATGTGTGTGTGTGTGTGTGTGTGTGTGTGTGTGTGTATGTGTGTGTGTGTGTGTGTGTGTGTGTGTGTGTGTGTGTGTGTGTGTGTGTGTGTGTGTGTGTGTGTGTGTGTGTGTCTGTGGGTCTTTGTCTTTGTGTCTGTAATTTGATTAAAAAAAGACTTAAGAAATTATTATTTATGGACATTGATGATAACATGCAAGTGATTAAAATGTTTTTGGACCTGCTCATCCTTACATAGGTCAGGCATATATGTTACAACCAAGAGATAAGATATGGAAGAATATAAAACTTAAATTGTTGTTACAGACTCAGATAATTACATTCTAAAACATAGTTTCCTCAGCTGAACTAAAGGCTCCTAAATTTGCAATGAAAAAAAACAAGTCTTTTAGAAAACATGCATTGTGTGATTGTTAAATCCTTCCTACACTATCATCATCCAGCCACATGTGTTGATATATACAGTCACATCACTATTCTAATCAGCCTGGTTCATCTACATTGTTAAATGTGTGTTAAGCACCATCTGAATCTTACATGAAAATCAAGCCATCCATCAAAGTAAGAAACTTTTTATTTAATGTCCACAGTAGCAACAATTCCATTACAAATATCTTTACTGTGTAAACATATGTTTAAAATGATCAATTCTTCAGTTATACACAAATAAAATTGTCTCTTCATACCTTCTGCTCCAGTATCTCATAATTTTATCTCAACATTTATTTATTTATTTTGCACTTGTATATCTGGGTAACCTGACTGGATAACAGGTAGATCCGGTTCATAGGTAGGTACTAAGCTATCAGCCCTGGGGCCTATATAAGCCTAACCAAAAAGGTTCCCTGGCTTTCGCCACCCAAGAAAATTATTTTCCTGTGCCCCTGTCGAGCAGTGCCACAGAAGTGATCCCTGGGGTGAATTTTCTATTTCCCATCCAGTTGTCAAGATTTTTCTTAAAGCGGGCGAATGAGGAGCTTTGCTTGACATGAATGGGTAGTTTGTTCCAGAGTATTAGAAGTCTCTGGGACAGGAATCTATCCCTCCAGCATGTTCTATTTATTGTGGTGACAAGGTTTAGGTTCCTGGAGCATGTGGTATGGAGAGATTGGGATTTCTTTAAGTGTAGCATGTCCAACAGCTCTGGGTTTGACACAGCTTAGCATGTTAGACAGAGATCACCTCTGAGTAGGCGATATGCAAAGGAGTAGAGCTGGAATTTTTTGAGACGGTCTGCATATGGCATCTGTTCGAGGCCAGTAATCCTCTTAGTAAGGTATTTCTGTGGCCTTTCCAATTGTTGTAGGTGTCTTGTGAGATACATGCCAAACGGGGCATTGTACTCTATAATGGGTCTGATGAGGGGATGAGTAGAGAGGAACAATGACCTCCTTTTTTCTAGAGAAGAACCCTTTTGTGATGAGGTGTGCCCCATAGAAGGATTTCCTGACTACTGTGGCAATGTCGTTATCAAAGGAGAGACTACTGTTCACCTGTGTCCTGAGGTCTCATCACACTTTCAGTGTTTAATGAGCTACTGCCTATGCGGTAGTTCATTTGTATCAAGTTTTTCCCAAAAGGGATAACAATGCACTTCTTGGCATTGAACTTGAGGCTATGACTTGGGCACCAAGCATCTGTCTCTGTGAGGCCCTTTTGTAGAATGTCTACATCATTAGGTGATTCTATTATGGCTCCCAGTTTGCAGTCATCTGCAAACTTTGTTAGCCAAAGATCTTCTGTGTTGTCCTGCACTTCAGAGAAGTAAATGCCGAACAGCAGAGGACCCAGGACCAAGCCCTGTGGTACTCCACTCAATACTGGTCTGAAGTCGGACTTGGAGTGGGCTACTTTTACTATGTTGGTTCTGTCAGTAAGCCAGTTGGCCACCCATCTTGTGACATAGGGATTTATACCCAGTTTAGTGAGTTTATCTATAATTCCAGAGTGGGAGATGGTCTCGAAAGCCTTGGCAAGGTCAAGATAGGCTGTGTGCACTACCTTTCCCTCATCTACGGTTCTGGTGACTGCTTCAAAGATGTCAGTCAGGTTTAGCAGACATGATCTACCTTTTACAAACCAAAACTGAGTGGGGTCCAGGGTTTGGAGGTTACCTATGTCTTTGTTTATAAGCTCCAAGATGATATGTTGTATGGCCTTGCAGATCAGGCTCGTCAGGCTAATTGGGTGGTAGTTTCTGGGGTCCGTGGTGGCACCCCCTTTGTGGAGTGGAATAACTGTTGCTATGCGCCATTCAGTAGGGACATAGCCTGAGGCAAGGCTATGACTGAACATGGCACTTAGGTGGGGTGCCAGTTCGTTCTGTAGTTTATGCAGTACGCAGCCTGGGGTGTTGTCTGGTCCCATGGATGCTGTGTTCTTGGCTTTGGAGAGTGCGGTCTTTACTTGTTCATCCCTGATTACAGGGTTTTGCATTCTTCCGGTATTAAGATGGGCCCTTTGGAGGGTGAGAAGGGGGTAAAGTTTGCACTGAACCTATCTGTCAGGATGTTGGCAATATTGGTTGGTTCTGTATATTTAGTGCCATTGTGCTGTAGCTCAGAGCAGATCTGAGTGTTGCCATTGTGATTCTTGACATAGCTATAGATTGCTTTGTGGTTGTCTTTGGAACCAGTGGCAATTTTATTTTCATAACTGGCTTTGGAGGATTTTATGAGGGATCTCAGCTTCTTGCTGAGGCTGTCCAGGGAGTTCCTCCAATCTTGGGATTTTACTCTTTTTTGCAACAGCTTCTTCCTTCTGTTGTAGAGTTTATTTATGGCAGGGGACCACCAGATTGGCTTCCTTTTTTGGGGAATAACGTCTTGGTTCTTTTTGGGATGGCACAATCCGTGCACTCGTGTATGTGCTTATACAGTGCATTTGTGTAAGATTCAGCAGTCATACCTCTATTTTCCATCTGCATGGGTGTTGTGAAGTTTGCCACTTCTGTCTTAAGAAGCATGAAGTTGGCTTTGGAGTAGTTTTTGACTGTGGTTTCCTTAATGGGTGGTGGGGGTCAGCTATGGATGTCTAGGGTGATTAGCTTGTGGTCGGATCTGACCAGCGAGCAGTTGACCTGACCAGGTCCAGGATATTGCTGCCCATGGTGGGGGTGTGGGCAAGCTGATCCAAGATGTTGGAATTTATGAATTTTAGAAAATCAGCCTCATCAGAGGCAGGGTGAGAAAATCTCCAGCTTAAAAGACATTAGCTACATAATAAGTAATTAGCATTGTTCACTAAAAATATGTAATTCACTTTTAACTTCCTGCTGGTCTTCTTATCCGACCCCTCCTTTTATCCTTCCTATCACTCCCTTAGCTATACACTTGCTCATTTCCATGTACTCCCATATCCATTTACTCCCTTATGCATGTACTCCAATATCCCCGTAATCCCATATTTCACGCTATTATTGGCCAAGGTATCTGTATAGAAAAGAGGAATGAAGGTCAGCAGAACTAAGACAGAATATATGTGTGTGAATGTGAGGGAGGATAGAGAAATGGTGAGGATGCAGGGAGTAGAGGTGGCAAAGGTGGATGAGTTTAAATACTTGGGATCAACAGTTCAGAGTAATGGTGAGTGTGGAAGACAGGTGAAGAAGAGAGTACAGGCAGGATGCAGTGGGTGGAGAAGAGTGTCAGGAGTGATTTGTGACAGACAAGTACCAGTAAGAGTTGAAGGGAAGGTCTACAAGAGGGTAGTGAGACAAGCTATATTATATGGGTTGGAGACAGTGGCACTGACAAAAAGGCAGGAGTCAGAGCTTGACGTGGCAGAGTTGGAAGATGTTAAGATTTGCACTGGGTGTGACGAGGATGGACAGGATTAGGAATAAGTATATTAGAGGGTCAGCCCAGGTTGGAAGGTTTGGAGACAAAGCCATAGAAGCAAGATTACATTGGATTGGACATGTGCTGAGGAGGGATGCAGAGTATATTGGGAAAAAGATGTGAAGGATGAAGCTGCCAGATAACAGGAAAAGAGGAGGGCCTAAGATAAGGTTTATGGAAATCACTTGCAGAACACTAAAGCTAATAACTCTGCTGGTGAAGCACTATTCTCTTGCACCATAGCCAAATTATGGAACTCACTCCCACCCACAATTACCTCCGTACCATCATGCACCCACTTCAAAACTTTACTAAAAGGGCACCTAAAAACATGCTGGCTATGCCCTTGCAACTCCCACTCTAATATCATCCACCCCATCCAACCACTACCTTTCTTTCCACTCCACTAACTACCTTGATTATAGCAAGCTCAGATGCTCATAAGCCTAGTACTTATTATACAGCAGGAACTTCTCATTGCAACATTTGTTAATGTCTGTTATGTACTTCACAGATAAAGATTCTAGTTGTCTACTGATGTACTATGTTCTTCATCTGTAAACATGTTGTAAGTAATTGCTATGTTAAATTGTTAATCGCTATGTAGTCCAATGTAACTACTGTCTGTTTATTTTACTGTGGAGCTTTTCTCCCCGGGCCTCCGCTGAAAATGGTCCTACGTCCAGTTGGACACTCCCGGTCAACAAATTTAAATAAATAAATGGATGTGGTGAGAGAGGACATGCAGGTGGTTGGTGTGACAGAGCAAGATGCAGAGGACAGGAAGAAATGGAAACAGTTGATCCGCTGTGGCGACCCCTAATGGGAGCAGCTGAAAGAAGAAGAAGATTGGCCAAGGTATAGATGAAAATTCAACAAGGACTCATTTCACTTTGTGCAACTTGAGGAGTTGCTGAGACATTGTAAGTTGTTTGCAAAATATTACACATTTAATAGTTACTGTGTTTACTGTGGATTATAAAATCCTGTTTAACACCTAAAACCTAAAGAATACTACCACTATAAAAATAGTTTGTGCCAAAGAGTTTGCAATTTACAGTTCTTTAGTGACACCTATAATTCCAGAGATATGAACATTTGTTTAAAATGTGAGGATGTAATTTGATTTTATCAGGAAGATTAGGCTCCATCCATCAGAAGTTATAGTGCAAACTTCCTGAGTGCCTCTGGAGAGAGGGAGTTAATCTCTTCAGTCTCTTCATCCAGCTTCTCTACATATCCTTTCATGTTATTCCCCTTCACTTGGATAAAGTCCTAATAAACATTTTATATAAGGTGAGAGAGCTTTGGCAACTTTCTTGGTCACTGCTGGGAGCTGTAAAGCCCATGTGTTCTTCATTTCTTTCCATCTTGTCTGCATCTTGCCTTATTTCATGCATCCTTCTGCTATACAGCTGTGGACCATACCAGTACATTACAACTTCTTCAGACTTCTTCAAGCTTCATTACACATCTCTATAACTCTTTCGTGTTGTTGAAGTACTAACCAAAACTGATGTTAAGAACAGAGCTTGGGTAACTTTCTGAGACAGATTTAATTTTTATGCCAATAAATGTGGATAGGATCACTTATCCTTCCTTTTCTCCATTTCATCTTGGCTCATCCTCACCTGTCAGTTATAGGTATCTTGAATCCTCCAGCCACATATTTCAAACTTTCTGCCTTTACCTTTAATTTACTTTTACAAGCCTTGAGTTAAGTCAGGGATTAGAAATAGAACTATATTCTATACCTCTATGTTTCCACTCTCTGTTCACTACCCACCTTTGCATATTATTGTGTATTTCTAACATCTCTCCACTACTCCGATGTCCTGCTGGACTCTCTACCCACACCTTCATCTTTTCCATTTGCACGCAATCCATCACCTCACATTTATATTTTTTTATCCTTTTAGCCTTCATATCAGATTTTCTGTTGACACTACATTCCCATGCACCCACCACAATATTTACCTTTACCCACTCAATATGTTCTTATATAACCTTAGTTGAACCACCACAATATTTACCTTCACCCACTCAATATGTTCCTATATAACCTTACTTGAAACACACTGACTTCTTTCACTTACTCTTTTGTTCCTCCCATGGTGTCCCTCATATGCCTTCCATCTTTAAATCTCTTAACCCTCCTCTTCTGCACACATTTTCTGCAACCAAAAAAGACATTCTCCATCCTCACCACAAAACACTTTTGCTTGTGCATTACTATACTAACCTGGACACTATGAAACCTTGAATCCATATTAACAATACATATATATATATATATATATATATATATATATATATATATATATATATATATAAACCATATCACTCCTAAATGACAGGGATATAAAACTCATCCTAGGTCATCCAGCTTTACCCTACCCCCCCCCCTTTCAATTACGCCCACACCCGACCTGCAATCTCAAATATCTACTAGTTGTTCTTATAAGCTGCAAAGGTATACACAACAAAATAAAATCCCTTAAAGTCTGGATTATCTATTTATTTATTTATTGTGAAACATCATTATTAAAGCTCAAATAGATCTGCACCCACAAAGCAAAATTTAAACCATTAATACAAAAAGTCACAAAAAAAGGTCATGTAATACAAACTAATTAAAAATAATTTCAATAAAAAGCAACAAATCTTTTAACATACTAAATACATAACTTTTAAGTATACCATTCCCAGCAATGAAAATCATACTCCAGCATTCTTCTTCCTTAGACAGCCTTCTAGATCCACTTGTCCCTTTTAATTTGAGTACCTGTACCTGAAAATCAAATATAATATTCTCAGGTAAATACTTCTACTATTTAAATATAATAGCTGTTGCAGCCAAAACCACTTACCTTACCCACCAAAACCTAAAATACCAGTAACACAAACTTAACATATGTTATAATGGGAGAGTTTTGCTAAATTGGAGTGATAGCAACTGAAATATTTTTTTTCTCTGGAACAGTTTGTTGCTCAGGGAGTCTCACATGATGTGAAGGAAATCCACTCATTTATGCCCACATTGTTGGGATTCATCTGAGCTGTGCCCTCTAACAGGCTGGCAAAATGTTACCATTAATGAATAAATTTAAAAGAGCTGACTACAAGTGCGGGAGGAAGTTTAGATCTTTTCAAGATATTAATACTCCTTCCCATTTTTATCTGAAATATGTGAACCTAGCCACACCACTGTGTTTTGTCTCAGTAAACCACCAAGAAATGCATTGCATGACAATACTATACAATTTGAAGAGCACTCCCTTACTGTGATGTCCCTGTTTTTTTTTTCAGTCCACTAAAGAATTCAATAAATATTTTGTCTGCTGGAGTGATTCTTTACTGAAGCTGTGGAGTTGAAGATATTGTCACCACAGATAATTTCCTATACCATCATGGAATTTACATTCTTCTAATCCAATGAACGAAAACCTCTCACCTTGATCCTGGGTGACTTTAACCACCCAGCCATAGACTGGAAGACCTATTCTAGCTCAGACATGAATGCCCAAAGATTCCTCGACTTCGTCAATGCCAATGCATTGGATCAGCTGGTTGACACTCTCAGAAGAGGTGAAAATATCCTGGACCTGGTACTAACCAACATGAGAAGCCACTGTAGCACCCCTACAGTGTCATCCTCCTTGGTAAGATCCAACCATAAAGCAGTCACTTTCGAAGTCACCATCCCCCCCGCCAGGGTCGAACAAAAAAAATTTTCCAAAGCAAACTAAAACCTCCTGATAGCAGGTATAAGCAACTTCACAGCCACTGTCCTTTCAGTTGAATCAAGCACTAATGTCCAAGCCTACAAACTAAATGAGAACCTATATAGCTGCATGACTTGTCTTAACATATAGCCACTTCATGTGTATTATTTCCCAATAATTTTGCTTTTATACTAGCCCATAAGAGAGGAACGCTAGACTATACATTGCATCAAAATGTCAAAGGCTTCAGTTGCTAGCTAAAGATTAATGGAAGTCTTTTGTGAGGAAATATATCATGATATATACCAAAAACCTATATGAGCACCTACATAGCTGCATGGACTCAGCAATACCTGACAGGACCAAATCATCTTCCTCAAGGAAGAGTAAACCTGTCTGGTGGATAGCAGCAATAAACAGACTCTATAATAAAAGGAAAAAAATTGCTGTCCAGGACCAGGAAGGAGCAGGTGCCAAGTTGGAAGCAATCTCTCCTTTGTCTGAACAAGCTAATAAAGTGACTGGTGAAATCCTCTAAGGCTAACGTCAAGTCCAAATTGGCCACATTCACTAAGGACAAACACAAGGCCTTCCCCTCATAAATCTCAAAGCTAACTCCCAAATCAGTTCTGAATTGGTGGTCAAGAATACCACATACACAAATGTCATAGATATAGCCAACCTGCTGGCAGACAAGTTCAGTGAAATCATCACCTTCCTGTCCCCCCTCTCAATAAACCAGGTCATCCCCAGCACTTGCACCTGAAACAGTCACCAAAGCCATGGATGAGGGCAAGACAGTGCACACCGCCTACCTTAACATAGCCAAAGCCTTCAACACTATTCCCCACTCGGGCATAATAGATAAACTCTCCCAGCTAGGCATCAACTCATATGTTACCAGATGGGTAGATAACTGGCTTACTGATAGAACCCACTCAATCAAAATAGGAGAATCCTCCTCTAGCAGTAGACCCGTAACAAGCAGCGTACCCCAAGGATCAGTTTTGGGGCCTCTAATGTTTGGGATATACTTTTCTGAGGTGCAAGCCAAAACCAGTGGTCTGTGGCTGACCAAGTTTGCAGATGACTGTAAGCTGGGCACAGTCATAAATTCCCCTAGTGATGGGAACATCCTCCAAGAGGGCCTTAACCAAACTAATGACTGGTGCCAGAAGCATGGCCTCAAACTGAATGCCAAGAAATGCATCATTATCCCCTTTGGGGAAAATGGTGTCCCCACTAATTATCACATTAATAACAATGTACTAAGCAGAAAAACAAGAAGCACACAGAAGTACAAGGACACCCAGAACCACTTTAATTTCAGCGATTTCTACGATAATCCAATGTTTACATCCAATGTAGCAAAGCGCTTTTCGTCCCTTACAATGAAGGGACTTCTTCAGGCAAACAGTCTAAAACAATCAGTGCTGTTTAAATACATTAAGGACTCTCCCCTAATTAGCATTACTTAAGCTGTTTGTTAATTCCTTTCATCTATATTAAAGGGTGAAATGTAAAATAAGGGTTACGCTTTTCATCAAAATGCAAGTGCTTCGTAACCAATAAATATGTTACACATGTTACATAAAAGGTCACTCACGATCTATACAACTGTTCCTCCAACCTCTAACAGTACTATTTTTTAAAAAGAATTTATTTAAAACACACAATAAAAAGTAATAATAAATAAGAAATAATTAACCTGTAATATTAAAAATAATTATTAAAAACAACTTTAAAAGCTTTAAAGCACAGCTACATACTACAGGGCAATGCTTAAGACATAGATATTAAACATACATATATTTAAAGATGTATGTAAATATGGCTAAAAATACATATATGAATATGAAATGTGAAGTATGAAATATATAAGTACAAAGTTACTTTAAACTACCTCAATAAGTATTTCAATTTTAATACACATGTAAAGTATCCCTCATATTACATCGGTAAGACAGATAGAAGACTAAGAGAGAGAGTATATTAACATTTATAATATAATATAATATAATATAATATAATATAATATAATATAATATAATATAATATTTTGTTTGTTTCTTTCAGCTTTTCCCAGTTAGGGGTCGCCACAGCGGAACTCCGGTCCGCTAATGATCGGCAGTAAATTTTGACGTGCTGGCTTGCGGGGCCTAACGCACAACCTTCAACGAAGGAACGCCTATTCACGCATGTAGCCACACAGAAGACGCTCTAACTGAGAATCAAACGGGCAACGTCTAACTGTGAGGTGACAACGCTACCGCAGCACCACCACCGCAGTATAATATATTATATTACATTAAGAACCATAAAGTAGAAAGTGCACTAGCCAGATATATTGATGCCCATCCAGACAACATCTTTAGATTTATGGCAATTGACTGTATTAATAGTGATGGCAGAGGTGGTCCAGAATCATTACTGCTGGAAAAATTAGAACTCTGCTGGCAATTTGGAACCAGGGCATGTTTACCACCTGGTTTAAATGAAGTATATTCTATTACATGTGTATTAAAATTGAAAAACTTATTGAGGTAGCGTAACCCTTATTTTACATTTTACCCTTTAATATAGATGAAAGGAATTAACTAACAGCTTAATTAGTGCTAATTAGGGGAGAGTCCTTAATGCATTTAAACAGCACTGATTGTTTTAGACTGTTTGCCTGAAGAAGTCCCTTCATTGTAAGGGACGAAAAGCGCTTTGTAACATTGGATGTAAACATTGGATTATCGTAGAAATCGCTGAAATTAAAGTGGTTCTGGTTGTCCTTGTACCTCTGTGTGCTTCTTGTTTTTCTGTTTGACAACTTTCTTGGTTCGTCAATGTACTAAGCACACAATCAGTTGTGAGGGAATTGGGCACCCAGGTTGATCGCAACCTGACTTTTGACCACCATGTTGCCTCCATTGTATGGAAGACTTTCTACATGGCCCACCTTATAAGTAAGGGTATTTCATCCAGGAACAAGGAGGTCATAACATCCCTGTACTCCTCCATTATCAGACCCATTATCGAGCACAATGCCCCCTTCGGCATGTACCTTGCCAAGCACATGCAGCAGTTGGAGAGACCACAGTGGTTCCTGACCAGGAAAATCCAGGGTCTCAAACACCTATTCTATACAGATAGGCTAAAATCCCTTTCCCTCTACTCAGTCTCATACAGACTGCTTAGAGGTGACCTGTGTCTGGCATACAAGGCCATCTCAGACTCAGTCTTGATGGAGTTGCTGCATATCAGTAAGGCAAACTCCACTCTCGCAAACCGCACACAAGGTCTCAACCTGGTCTGTGACATTAATAGAACTTGTTGGTGGGATAGATTTGTGTCGCAATTACTCTCCCATCTGTGGAATAGACTTCCTCTCCATATCAAGCACAGTGTCTCACTAGCCCTCTTTAAGAGTAACCTGGACGACTGTATGGGAAACAGAAAATATACCCCTGGGATCTCACCTGTGTCCGTGCTGGACAGGGAAAAGAGGTGCTGACTTTGTGGAAACCTGGGTGAAATTCTTGGCTAGGCTTATAAGGGCCTCCAGACTGATAGCCTAGTATTGTTCTATGAACCTATGAAGTAAATCACTCCAGTAGAAGATACCTTTTCCATATAGAAGATCACTTGATATTCTAATTTATTCTGTCCCAGTTATTTCAGTCCTTGATCACCTAATATTCTAATTTATTCTATCCCAGTTATTTCAGTCCTTGTGGGGTTCCCCAACCTCTAGTAGCCACTGTTTTATACATTTCTCCAGCCAAACTAATCTCCCAATTTTTCTCCTCTTGGTGATATTACTTCTGCCACCAGGATGCTATAAGATTAATGTCTCAGACCGTACCAAAATGAGATTTGGAAGAATTATCTGTGCTGCATCACAAGAATAACTGGAAAGATCCGCCCTCCTTCACTGTAAAAACTATGAGCTTTATGCAGATTACTTTAGGCACTTTAGAACTCTTCACAAATCAAAAACATTTGGATTCCTGGAATATCTTTATGCTATCCTACAGAAGGAGTATGTATGAAAAGAAATAAGAATATTGGGCAAAGGAAAGTACATGCTATAGACAGACTAACCATGAACAAGTAAAGACATTTCCTGGAAGGTAATTTCTCCTCCAATTCTTTAAATAATTTCATAAAATTGTAATTATAATGATAATTACATTGCCACAGTAGTCAGGAAATCCTTCTACGTGGCACACCTCATCACAAAAGGTTTCTCATCCAGAAAAAAGAGGTCATTGTTCCCCTCTACTCATCACTCATTAGACCCATTATAGAGTACAACTCCCCTTTTGGTATGTACCTCACAAGACATCTATAACAACTGGAAAGGCCGCAGAAATACCTCACAAAGAGGATTACCGGCCTCAAACAGATGCCCTACGCAGACCGTCTCAAAAAACTCCAGCTTTACTCTGTCGCATATCGCCTACTCAGAGGTGATCTCTGCCTAACATACAAAGCTATGTCAAACCCAGAGCTGTTGGACATGCTCCACTTAAAGAAATCTCAATCCCTCTGAGATACACGCTCTAGGGACCTGAACCTTGTCACTACTCTGGAATAAACTACCTATCTATATCAAACAAAGCTCCTCATTAGCACTCTTCAAGAAAAATCTTGATGATTGGATAGGAAATAGGAAATTCACCCCGGGGATCACCTCTGTGGCTCTGCTCAACAGTGGCACAGGAAAATAATTTTCTTGGGTGGCAAAAGCCAGGGTACCTTTTTTGGCTGGGCTTGTATAGACCACAGGGCCGATAGCCTAGTACCTACCTATGAACCTATAATCTCACCAAATTTGGCAGTTAATCTGATACCTAGACATTACATTTCTCACTCCAGTTTCATCCTATGGCCAAAATGTCTTGCTTTATTAAGGAAAATCCTTTATTTATTGGAATGAATGCTGTTTTTGTCCTATTAATCAGTAACCCATAAAATTTTAAATTGTAGTGCCTATAATCATGTGTTTGAAATGCTAAATGCAAAATACCAAGCATGAATTGTTAATATATAATAAAACACCTTTAGCAACAAATATCTACATATTTTATTTGCCCAGCATAAATAAGCATAGAGATGCATAAATATGTTTGCATGAGCTATATTATTACTCCATTAAACCTTCCCAGTGATATGGTAGTTGTGTTTGATCGACCTAGACAAATGAAAGTTATGTAAGTAACAACAGAGCTGTGTTGTCTGTTTCCTTCTAGTTCAACCTGTGAGTTATCAAATATGACTCAGATCTGATGCCAGCTAAATCTATAGACTTCAACTCACCAGGCTGTGCCTGCCCTATCCACAATCCCCAACTCCCCAGCAAATGCCTCAGATCAAGTTTATCCCTTCTTAATCTAGCTCTAAATTACCTTTCTCACATAAAGGAGGAAGACAAAGGACTCCAAGAAAAGGAAAGCAACCAAACCTCCCCACCTGGTCATCTTAGGCACTGAGACTAGCCAAAAAGGTGGGTGCAGGAGGTGAGGAAAGTTGAACCAGATAGACAGAGACAACATGGATCTATCTTTATGTAAGTACATAACCTTCGTATCCGATGTTGTCTTCTCTGTCTGGCTTCAATCTGTGGGACAGAGTCCTCCACCATGTAAAAATACCCAGGAGGATCTACACAAGGATATTCCGCAATATGGTGGAGGCAAACAAAACCTTGGACCTAGACTGAATGTCCAGCTTGCAGTGAGAAAAAAGGGTGTGATGGCCCACCCAAGTAGGTGCTGTACAAATATCATCCAAAGAAGTTCTGGAAAAGAAAGGCATAGGAGTATCCATAGCTCAAGGAGAGCAACCCTTAGGTTTACCATGCAAAGTCTTGCTTCTCCAGGAAAGGTGTAGGAGTAGCCATAGCTCTAGTAGAGTGACCCTTAGGTTTACCGTGCAAAGTCTTGCTTCTCAAGGTATAAGCAAAGGAAATCAATCTGACAGCCACTCGGATAACATCACTTTAGACACAGGTCTGCCCAATCTGGATTTTGAAAAGAAACAAACAGCTGACTGGATTTTCTACAGCCTTTTGTTCTGTCCAGGTAAAATCTCAATTGTCTATGCACATCCAAGCAATGCAGCAAGTATCCACTCTTGTTGAAAAATTAGGAAAAAACACAGGAAGGTGAATAAATCTATTCAAATCACTCTCGGAGACTACCTTGGGAAGAAAGGAAGGATTGGTGCATAGTGAAACACTCTCTAGAGCTTGTAGCTCAGAAACTCTCCTGGTCAAGTAACAGCCACCAGAAACAAGGTTTTCCGAGATAACAACTTTAGGTCTGAAGTAGCAGAGGATTTAAAAGGAGAGTCTGCAAGGACTTGCAACATGAAAGGCAAATCCCAAGGAGGGACAGATTCCCGAACAGGAGGGTGCAGAAGAAATGCGCCTTTGAGAAACGAAGCAGCCAAAGGAACATTATTCTTACCAACATGAATATTAGAAATAGCTGCTAGTTGACATTGATCATAGAAAAAATAGAGCCTGAATTAAACAAATCAGCAAGAAAATCTAGATCTGACTCTAAGGAAGCAGAAAAAGGATCAAACCCTCAAGATTCTGTCTACCTTACAAAATACTTCCATTTACTTGAATATACTTTTCTAGTAAATAGCTTTTGGGATGAGGACAAAATATGTACAACATTTTCAGACAGCTTGGGATTCCTGGCCATCAAGGGGAACTGGAGAAACCATGCAAGTGATTTGAGCGACTGAAAATTTGTAGGATCCAAATCTGCTGAATGAGAATGAGATATGGAGTGGGATCTAGAACCCAAGGAAGGTATTTCAGAAAAGACCAAAGAAAGGGGAACAACACCTGATGAGGCCAGAAGGGAGCTATGAGGATCACTATCACTCTGCAATGGGCTTCCTCTGAAGAAATTTGGCAATCAGGGGAACTGGAGGATATGCAAATAGGAGACCCAGGGGCCAAGCATACAGAGGTGTGTCCCTGGGTGTCTGCTCTGAGGAAAGACTAAGACATAATAGCTGTTACATTTGTTGTTGGAGGGGGAAGCAAAGAGGTCACAGCAGAGAGTGCCCCACTGCCAAAAGATCCAATCTGAAATCCATGGATTCAGAGACCACTCATAAGAAAGAAGAATATTCCTGCTCAAACTCAGTCAGAATTCTGAACCTCCCCAGGATCTGCATTGCAATCAGAATCCATTGAGATGAGATCATCTACTGCCAAACTCTCATGGCCGCTTGACATAGAGGATAAGAATGTGTTCCCTACTGCTTGTTCACATACCAGACGATAAACATATTGTCCATCTCGATCAAAATCACACTGCTGGGAAGGACATGCCTGAAACACAAAGAGGACAGCCCTCATCTCCACTGATGTGGACATTGATCTATGCAGAAGACCATTGCCCTTGAACCATATTCCCTTCAAATTGCCCCCCAACCACCCAAGAAAGTTGGCGTCTGCACTGACTGTGGACACAGGATGGGGAAGAATGAACATTCACTCACTGGTCACTAACTGTGACTGTAACAACCACCAAATCTGATCATGACACCCTTTGTCATCCTGACAGGAAAGTCCATTGGATGAGTTATATAGGACCATTGAACTGACAGAGTCCATTGCACAGCCCTCATGTGGTACCTCACTTAAGGGACCAACCCTATTGAAGCTGCCATGTGGCCCAATAGTTTCAAAATTGCATGACCTGGTGGTTTTGCAAGGGCAAGCATAGATACTGCTTGGGATCAAAGGCCAATTACTGGGAGCTTGGCAACTTGGTTGACAGTATTCAAGTGGCAACCTATGAATTCTAATGCTGGACTGGTTGTGGACTCAAAATTCGATAATTCACAGTTATCCCTAAACTGCCACACAAATAGAGTAAGATATCCCTGGCCATGATTAGAGAAGCATTTGTATGGGCAGTGAGGAGCCAATCGTCCAGGTATGTAAAGACCTGAAATCCCTGCAACCGGAGCTAGACTGCAATCACTGCCATGCACTTAGTGAACAAGGGGGGGTGATATGAATGGCAGGTCTCTGATGTGGCAATGACTGGTCCCCAGCTAGAAGTGCAGAAACCTTCTGGAGTACCTCTCTATCTTGATATGATGATAGGAGTCCTTGAGCACATCCAATCATCCTTCCTCGGCAGAGGTAGACTGGAATACACAGTGACCATCCAGATTTGGTCTGTTTCACAAAAGGATTCAACTTGCTCAAATCCAAAATCAGCCTGAGGTCCTTGTTCTTCTTTGGCACTGAAAAGAACTTTGAGTATACCCCAGATCCTTTCTGGTCTGGTTGGATCTCCTGGATGACTCACTTTGCTAGCAGCTTCTGATTTCTGCCACTGCCAGCAGTCTCTGATGGGATGGAATGCTTGGGACACATTTGTGACTGAGCTTTGGAATTTCTAAAAAGGGAATGGTATAACTTTTGGATATGACTCTTAACATCTATGCATCCAAAGTGATAGCCTCCCAAGCTTCTGGGTGAAGAGCCAAGTGACCCTGACTGCTTCCAGAGCAGAACAGTTGGGCAACCTTTCAGTACTGCTGAAAGAGCCTGCCAGAGAAAACCCCACAGAAGCCCAGATTTTGGGGTCCACCCCTGACCCACAGGCAACACCTATTATGGACCCCCCCAGCCATGTGTGGAAACCTCTGAATGAGCATCCTGGAAAGGCTGCTGAGATTTTCTGGGAAAAAAATGTTTTTCCACCTTCTGATTTCTTCGTTGAGGGGTAGAAAAATGCACTCCTACAGTTGGCAGTGTCTTTCCAACTTGCTCGCTCCTATTGAGTGTCTTTAATCTTAAGCCCAAACATGGAAGAGCCATCAAAAGGGGCATTAACAAAAGATGCCTTGAAGTAGTCCATGAAGTTGCACAGCCACATCCAAGCGTGGTGTGCCATGGCAATGTTGGTGCCAGCCACTCAGGACGCTCCATTGGCCACATTCAAAATAAGCTGCATGGAAGCATTGGCAATGGACTGAAAAGTAGACAGTTGAGTCTCTAGTGTCTTCTGAAACTCCAGAGTCTGAGGCATCTTAATATTCCTCACCCACAAGATCGTGCTGAAGCCTTGTCAATTGGGATAAGAAATTGAGTGCCCACAAAGCGAATGTCACTGAGGCACATGATCGCTTCCCTAGATGGTCCAAAACCTGAGAGTTTGGGTTATGGACCAAGAGACTCACCTCAGAGATTCCCTTATTTGTAGTGGTTGCCATCATGATTGCATCCACAGCCAGACCCTTACTCCACTGCGGCAAATCCTTGGGAGGAGTAAGAATTTTGTCAGGTTTCTTAGGAATGGGTTCCACTGTGTCAGTTTCCCTCCATGCCCTCTGAGCACTAGATCTATGAGCACATCCAGAGGGTGAACCACCCAGGGTGTGGATAGGCCCAAGCTGAAGACTTCCAAAATACTGACTCCTCCAGAGAAGGAGCTTTGGTGGTATAGCCCACATGCTGGTGAAGAAGCTCCAACAGATTGTGAAAGGAGTAGGTGTCATTGCACAGTGACTTAGGGGACCCCTTTCCTTCATCAAGATCAGTATACTCAGTGAGGAACTCCACGGGGAGACAATGTGCTTCCTCTTGCACCACTTCTTATCTGAGACCTCCCACTCTGGTGAAGCCAGAAGAGAGGGCGAAGAGACAGGAAGCCCAGCAATGGGGATGGATTGGATGACAACCAGCATGGCATGTCCAGGAGCAGGCTGATGACTGGTCACAGGCACAGATAAGAAGGGGGATGGGAGATCACGTAAGGAAGACCAACTCATCTCCTGAGCAGAGAATATCCTCTCCACGATGTCAAAGGTAGAGATGGAAGTTGGCTGCCTGGAGCTAAAATTCCCAGGATCCAAAAAAACACAAAATGGGGAGCATCACCTCACCCTGATGTTGAGACAGGAGCCAAGCTATTAAGGGCCAGCTCTCCAAACAGGAGGGACAAAGACAAAGCTGGGATCATCAAACCTAACCTGGAAATTCCAATTTCAATGCCACATCTCCAAGGTCCATTTGTGGTAGAACACTGATCAACAAATGACCTCCTTTCCACATTTTTACATGGGGTCAAAGTGTTGTGTTGATTGAGACTGTCACAACTTCTCTCTATACAGAGACACTTTCATAGCTTCTTTGATAGTCATACCTGCCTATCTTAAGTATTCTCTCACACATCTCTTGGTTGGACATCCTTACCTCCTTTTGTTACATCTTGTCTCTCCAAAATTTGCTTTATCAAATGGTCTTCTGCTTTTGTGCACATTACAAAGCCACTTCATTCTGTTCTCCTGGAACTTCTCTGTAATTAAGGTAACTTTGGCCTCTGTTCTGATGTCCTCATTTATTCATCTGCCCGTCGGTGTGCATCATACTAACCATCTCACCACAGGAAGGAATCTTCCCCTCTATCTGGAAAATATCTCATATCATCCCACTACATAAAGGAGGAAACTCTAATGATTTCTCTAACTTTCGTCCAATAGCTCTCCTCTCACCAATCGCAAAAATCATGGAAAAATGTATTCACAAACAAGTATTAAATCACCTTCTCAACAACAACTTACTTTCTAACTGTCAGCATGGTTTCAGACCCTCACACAGTACCACTACTGCTTTACTCTCCTTCACTAACTCCATTAACACTAACCGTAACAATAACTATCTATCTTCCTCTGTCTTCATCGACCTATCCAAAGCTTTTGATATGGTGAATCATAAACTTTACTACATATCCTACAATCACTGGCTCTTGATCATCTTGCCTTGTCCTGGTTTGCATCTTACCTAGAAAATCGTCAGCAGGCAGTACTTTGGAAAAACTCACTTTCTAATCTTCTACCTATCTCCTTAGGTGTACCTCAAGGCTCTATCCTAGGCCCTTTGCTATTTTCTATCTTTATTAATGACCTTCAATCTGCTATCCCATATACTACCTGTATACAATATGTGGACGACTCAACTATAATCTGCTCTGCTAACTCTCATACAGAACTCCAGTCACTTACTCAAAAAGCTTTCAGTGCTGTAGAACAATGGTTCTCTTACCGCTGTCTACTCCTCAACCCCAAGAAAACAAAACTATTACTTTTTTCACCTACTCGTAAATCTACTCCACCTTACTTTACTCTTTCATCCACTGACGGAACACTCATCTCTCCTGACTTGACCACAAAACTATTAGGGATAACTATTGATAATAACCTCAACTTTGACTCTCACATCAACAACACCATAAAATTAGTTAATAAAAAAATAGGATCCCTTTACAGAATCAAACCTTTCCTAACACCCACAGCAAGGTCCACCATTGCTAGATCTCACCTAATCTCCACTCTTCTCTATGCTTCCCCCATTTACACTAATCTTTCCAAAACAACATGAAGAAACTAGAAACATCCTATCATAACATAGCTCGATTCGCTATTGGATCTCCTTTTAGAACTCATCACTGCTTGAACCTAAAAGAACTAGGCTGGATTGAACTTCCTAACCAACTTGTACTTCAACAGATCTTAATTGCTTATAAGATTCTATATCAGCCAACCAACACACCAACACTTACTAGCCTTATTTCTCCATACAACAACCTGCAACAACTACGTTCCTCAAATAAACTTCTGATTAATATTACCAAACCTAACAATAATGCAGGTGTCAGTTTATTCTCCAACTCTGTTGGAAAAACATGGAATAAACTACCCTCTGATATCACTTCTTTAACCTCTTTCCAACTTTTCAAATTTCAACTAAAGATTTATCTCAATAAACACTGGCTTTGCTCCTGCACTAATCCTGACTAATGCCAACTCTTCTCTCTTCCATTACCCTTGTTGAAAAAAAAAACTTTATTTTTTATATTATCTGGTTAACCTGCTATGATGTCATGTGAACTTTTATGCCAATGTATTTTTTATCTGATTATATTATTGTTTTTATTTCCTATCTTTCTTATGTAACCATTTATGCCTTTTTGTAAAAGTGTACAACTGATGGAGCTTTTCTCCCCGGGCCTCTACTGAAAACGGACATATATCCAGTTGGACTAGCCCGGTCAACAAATGTAAAATAAAAAATAAAAATAAATAAAAAATAAAAAAATCTCCAATACTTCATTACCATCTCCTCAAGCTCCCTCAATTGCTGTTGCTTCATTGCCTAGGTTTCTGTACAATACAGATGTACTGGTCACACCACTGTTTTGCACACCTTATTTTTCAACTTATTTTGGCATCTCTGTATTACAAACTACCCCGATACTCTGACATTTGGCTGCAGGACCTCTTGATGATCAAACAGGTGTTGGGAGTGAAAAAAATGTGAGGTGCATTAAATAGTATTCTATAGATTATCAATCAAAAATACTTCTTGGAATGTGCATGAATCTGAAATTTGCACACTAGTTTAATAAATCCCTAAAGAGCAGACAGAAAATAAAAATGCATCTTAAAATGAAAATATGTTAGTGTAGAATTCTTGAAAAGGGCATAGTAGTGGCAGCATGTAGACTACTGTAAGGTAAGTGAAAGGTATATGCCCTTTTCCCCACTGTAGTGCAATCCTGGAGTTGGTATATATAGTTGGGGGGATGTGGGGGCACATCCCCCCCACATTAGGGATGTAGGGGTACAGCCCCCAAATTAGGGGCGTGGGGGCATACCACCCCACCTAGTCTGGTTTTATATGGTCCACTTTACACTTTAGTATGTTGAAATTGAGTATTATGGGTTTCAGTCTTATGGGTTTCAGTCAAGTGACTTTTCAGTCTTTTGAATTTTCTGGCTTATGGTCTCAGTCAAATGAGTTTCAGTCAAATCAGTCAAATGAGGTTTCTATCATATGATAGGGATCCATGTATCTATATATATATATATATATATATATATATATATATATATATATATATATATACATATATATGGGTCCACTTTGTAATTTCGAAAGCCCAAAATCTTGAGTTTCAAAATGTCGACCCAAGAAACTCAAGACTTTGGAATCTCGAAATTACAAAGTAAAAAAAAAAAAAAAAAAAAAAAAAAACCACTAAAAAGACTAAAAACTGATTTTGCAGGGGGGGCTTTCGAAATTACAAAGTGGACCCATATATATATATATATATATATATATATATATATATATATATATATATATATATATATATATATATATATTGGCCATATGGAATTTATATCTTTTCTGTCCATGAATGGTTGGTAACAGATTTTCAGTAGTTAAGTTTATATCACCCAGCTACTTGGGACCTAAATTCAAAAGACTTGTTGAGAGAATGCTTAAAATAGGCCTTTTGCAATCTGGTATATGTAGCAAGCCTGTTCATAGATGGGCCTTACACTGAAGTAAGTCACTTAAACTGAGAGCAGGTCTTTTGGAATCACACCAAACTTTCTCCGAGAGCAACTCTTTTGGAATTTGGCCCTTGATCTTAACTAGATGACATTCAAATCAAAGCTAATCGTACTTACTTACTCTTAATAGGTATAAGGCACTTCTTAAAATTCCCACATGGTATGTAGCAATAGCTTCCAGCGAGGGTCAGCACACTAAAAAAATAAAACACATTACTCACTTACATCCAATTTCTATATGGTTCTTATAGTGTGTAACAGCAATAATTAATCCTTCCAGTATTATCAACAGACACTCTCTTCATTAGTCGAATTTGTGAGAAATACTGTTTTTGGAATCCTGCATTCAGCAAAGCATTTTGCATTCTTTTCTTTTGTAATAAGTCAAAAAGTAAATGAAAGGGTGATTTTGGGTCATATTTCACTAACATCTCAGTGGGAATGCTCCTGCTCCTACCCTACATAATCACATTCTCCTCTCTACATGTATCACAACATCTTAATGGAGTCTCCTACTTCACGTTTTGGTCTAGTAGGTACTAATTCCTTTTTCTGCATAACGTCTTTTGTGAAATTGTATCTATAAATGTATCTTTAAATGTAATTTTCTAATTAAGATGTTTACCTACTTAACTTTCCCATTGTAAATATGCAATTTTCAAATGTATAACTAAGTAATTTTGTACCTGTCTTGGAGCTTTTCTCCCCAGGACTCCACTGAAAATGAACTTCTAGGCCCAATGGACTATCCTGGTAAACCAACTGCAAATAAATAAATAAATATTTCTTTTCACCAAGTTTAGAGTTTTGTCACAATTGGAATTTATGTTTGTTCTTCCTCATCAAATTATTCAGAAAATTCATCTGCAACAAGAAAGATTGCAATCTTAGTTTCACTTGCCTAGTGAAAATCAGACACCAAGTTCTATTGAAATTGGTAAATCACGGGCTCAGAACCTACAAAAATCAAAAAGATTATAGCAATGCGCAACATTTAGAGGTTGTATGCAGATTCATAGTAACATTATACAAGAATAAAATGTTATGACCATCTACACTTAAATTCTTTGCTGGTATAATACAAAATTCATGAACCAAATTAATGTACATGTAAAAATAAACTAAACACTACAACCATGGGATGGGAGACAAAAGAAGTCAGGTGTTTAATGGCAAGAGGTTGCTGATGTGCTGTTTGCACTAAGACAGCGATCCAAAAAACTGCAAAGCAAATTGAATGTTAACATTTTTATTTCCCTTGTGGAGGGTATCTGTATAGTAGTAGTTGTTTATGAGGTCTTAAAGCCAAAGTGCTTATTAAGCACAGTACAGACATAAAAAATGTGGACAATCCTTGCATAATGCTAGGTATACTAAATTCACACTTTTACAGTCAGCATATAGTTGGGAAGCAAATCTTTTCTTATGGATAGGATATACAAAGAAACTTGCATTACTAATATATATATATATATATATATATATATATATATATATATATATATATATATGGAAGCACTTTACTGTCTCAAAATACTGACATCTCGAATTTCAGTATCTCGAGACGAAAATGCCAAAAGTGCAGTTGAGCAGAAAACTGCACTTGATCAAATTCAAAGTGTCAAATTCACAGTTGTGGTGGCGCAGTATGTGGGATTTGCTATGTTTGTAAGGAGATTCAACTAAGTGTTTTTTTTAAGGGTTTTGGGTAGGGATCTGAGTGTATGTGAGTGTGCTGAGAAATTTTAGATGTAGTTTAGGTAGGCTCTACATGAGTGGCATGGAAAAGTTCCTGCTTGCTCAAATTTAAAATTTCTCATCTTCCTTGGTCCATAACATAGCCTTCCCTTCAAGGATAAACTATTCTTGAAACCAAAATTAGGTTTGTCTCCCACTACGCGCTTAATGTTGTCACCAGTTAAAAGAATGAGTTAGCTGTTTTTTAACAATTTTGCATATCAAGTTGATGTTACTTGAGAATGTTAACGTTAACCTAGTAGCATTCTAGACATCAAGCCATTTTTTTTGGCAAGCTGTTATTATTATTTGTATTTCTTATTTTATCAGCCTTATGTGAAAAATAATGTTTCTCCCTCCCTCTTCTCAACTCACAGATTCCATTAAAAGACTCAGTCATCTCCATAGTTCAATAGCCCCTTTCACTAAAATGATTCCTTAGTTCAGCAAAAGCACCTTCTAACTGTTCTTCATTGGTAAATAATCTAGATACCCTTATAGCCTGACCCTTTAACACATTTCTATATATATGCCCTGGGTGCATACTAGTATGATGCAGCAAAGTGTTCTTCCAACAAGATTTTCTATGCATGCCTGTGTCACTGTCTTTGTGTAAATGAATATCAAGAAAATCAATGTCATGGAAGGAGCATGTCATGGTGAACTTTAGGAGGGTAGTACTGCTATTTAAATACAAAATAAAGGAGTCAAAAGTATTTATGGGACCATCCCACAGCAGAAATATGTCGCCCACAAACCTTCTATAATACTTAACATGTCTGGAGAAAACATTCTCACTCAAGACATATACACTCTTCCAATACACCATGACAATATTGGCATAGCTGTTTGCATATGCTGTGCCCCTCACTATGCCTAACTTCTGCAAATAAAATCAGTAATCAAACATGAACATGTTGTTAAGGACTATTTCCAAAAGCATACATAGCGAGATAATACATTCATTAGGATAACCACTGAATCAAGTAAAAAATGATCTAATACGGTCTATACCAAACTCATTGGGTATCACAATGAATAAGAATTGTACATCAACAGTAACCATATAGCAGCATGAAATAATAGCAGAACCTTCAATAAAATCGAACAATGTTTTTAAAAAATGTTGAGAGTCTCTAAGAACAGAAGAAGCTTTGTCCAGGGCTGATTTCAAATTATTTTCCACGTAAATTGACAGTGGTTCTGTCAACTACCTATGACTAGAAATAGTGGGACAAATTAGTGGCTTCATTAAGTCTTTGTGAATTTTCTGTAAGCCATGCATCACCAGAAAAGTCAAACAAAAAGTCAAACAAATTGGGGGTGATTAATCAGGTCATAAGCAGATCATATAGACTATTACGAACATCTTGAATAAGGCTATCCACCTCATACCTATTCAGCAAAGAATAGGTATCAATTTCTGATAGCAATGTTTCCAAGTTATCTAGATAAAAGGTTCTGTCCATAACTATGATGCCCCCTCCTTTATTAGTGGGGTGAATCTGAATCTTACAGTTATTTTCAAGTTCATTCATGGCTGCGCATTCGCTCTCAGTTAAATTGAAGAATTCATGTGTTTGTGGCTTATTCAACATATTATAAATATCTGACTCCAAACCCTTAAAAATGCTTCCATTAAGAGGTGAGAGGGGAAATAAAAGTACTTGGCTTCTTCAATTGAGGAACTGAACCAGAATTAGGAAACATACATTTTAATTCAAAACAACATCACTAAAGACAGAACTACTTGCCAGAATGAAAGAGAGTCCTTTATTCAAAAGTTTAAAACTTATACAAATCACAATGTTGGACAGAGAAGTAGCCAAGTAAACAAAACCAACTGTAAAACATGAAAGCTAAACCAATGCGGAGAAAAGGCAGTAGTGATGAAAATTAAAATACGTTGATTAAAAAAATGCTTTATTGCAAATAATACTAAAAACTTTAAAATGAGTTCTCTGATAAGCGCTTTTGGCTATTGCCTTCTTCAGATCGTATTTACAGTCGTCCATAACTTGATTACTTAAATAAAATAATTCATCCAATTAAACATCAGTTTAGAAAAAAACAACTAATCACAAATCAGATTGCTGATTCTTCCTATTGGTATGTGTCCCATAAGGCTATACCCAATCAGAAACTTTCATTACTAATCCTTTTAGTCAAATTGCTTCTTTTAATATCAAATATTATGGCTAGACCTTATATAACAAAAGCGTACTGGTAAGTCCAAATAAAATCAACAGGCTGGAAAATCTATAGGCCTTAGTAATGCTCATTTTGCTAGTAAACTGAAACACAAAACTCAGTGATCGTCACTTTGTACATAAAAATGTATGCTTTAAACAAGGGATTTTTAAATACTTCAAACCAATCCAAGAGAAACATTAGCTGTCTTAGCAAATAAAATCTAGCAAAAGCTTGCATCCCAAATAATATGGTGGAGCCTTATGCAACAGGAATGTATTGATAAATCCCAACAGAATCAACAGACTGAAAAGTCTATGAACAGATAAAAGATAATATAAGCCTTAATAAAGTTACATTTGCCTAATAATGTTTGTTAGTTTCTAAAACATAAAACTCAGTAAAAATCTCTTTGTATATTAAAAATGTGTACTTGAAACAAAAATTTCTAAGTACTTTAATCCAATCCCAGATGAGTTTAGGCTGTCTTAGCCAGTACAGTCTAGCAAAAGCTTGCATCCCATTGGTCTACATTCTATATTACGCCCGATCAAAAGTGCTTTGCTATCATCTGTTTTTTCCAAAGTAGATAACCAATCAAAGCTTTGAGAATTGTGTCTAATCCGAGATTAATTTTGAAATATCTCAGCCAATAAAATCTAGTCAAAAACTTATATTCTATTTGTCTCTGTTATCGATTATATCCAAACAAAACATGTTGCAATTCATTCTTGACAAAAGAATAATCAGTCAAATATATTGCCTTCAGATTACTTGAATTAAGAGTACAGCATCCAACTTGGTACACTTGTATCCCGTAACTAAATAAATGTATTCTTCAAATTTTCTTTGTGTTATAAATGAATCAATTGAACCAAATGTATTGGGATTCCACGCACAATCCTAAATGTTCACATAGAGCTATTCTTATAGTCATGGTCATAACTACTACATTATTGCTTAAACATAAAAAAACAAGCAATCAGCAATCAAAAGTTTTCCAGTAGTATAAAACAAAGAACTTGGAGAATAATAATCACAACCAGTGTGTTACGTATGTTCTTTCCTCAGTTGTCATCATTCACAAGTGTTTCCTTAGGTTGTGACTTAGTAACAATGGTTTCAAAGGAAAAACGCCATTCAGTCCAGGTTTGTTGGCAGCTTGTAGATCAGCAATCCACTTATTCTTACTTAGTTCCATTCTGTTATGGATATTTCCTTTCCTAGGAGTTTCAGATATGACATCTAAGGCCCTAAAATGAAAGCTATGCCCTGGACAATCCAATATGGGCTGAAATAACATAGAAGCTTGAACACAATGTGCAGGTTGCAATATAAATCACATCACTCGTATTGCAGTCAGCATATGTATTTAGGCTATATTTCTTCTTGGTAACTGGATGGAAAAAGACACTTCTTTCGGCTGCTCCCATTAGGGGTCGCTACAGCAGATCAACTATTTCCATTTCTTCCTGTCCTCTGCATCTTGCTCTGTCATACCAACCATCTGCATGTCCTCTCTCACCACATCCATAAAACTTATCTTAGGCCTCCCTATTTTCCTGTTACCTGGCAGCTTCATCCTTAGCATCTTTTTCCCAATATAATCTGCATCCCTCCTCAGCACGTGTCCAAACCAACGTAATCTTGCCTCTCTGGCTTTACTCTGTACTCTCTTCTTCACCTCTCTTCCACATGCACCATTACTCTGAACTGTTGATCCCAAGTACTTAAACTCATCCACCTTCCCCACCTCTACTCCCTGCATCCTCACCATTCCTCTATCCTCCCTCTCATTCACACACATATATTCTGTCTTAGTCCTGCTGACCTTCATTCCTCTTCTCTCTAGAGCATATCTCCACCTCTCCAGGGTCTCCTCCACCTGTTCCCTACTCTCACTACAGATCACAATGTCATCTGCAAACATCATATTCCACAGGGACTCTTGTCTGATCTCGTCATTTCGGATGGAAAAAGACACTGCTGGTATTGATGTAATTGCAGGCTTTAGAGTCCACATTTGAAAGTACCTTTTCTTCCATGTAAAAACTCCCATTTGTTTTTATGCCTATCCTAACATAATAACTGTTTCAAGTTACCTTTATTCTTGAAACAGGACTTTGGTGTTTCACCCACAATTTGTTTAATTTCATCATCTGATGTTAGAATCTTGCAGTTGCTTCTAACTACTTCACATATCTGTTGGATGTCTTGACTATATGTAAGCAGACATCTTAATCTAGACTGATTATCCTTTGCTCTGTTATGTGTCTGCACCAGTGTATCTGATACTCAATGGAAACAGGGTTTCCTTCTGCCACCTCTCATCCTTCAAGTCATTGTAACTTCCCTCGATATTTCTAGATCCCTAGAACCTCTCTCACAGAGATTCTTGATCAGTCTATTGGTTTCTGAATTAAATGTGGATTCATTTGTGCATAGTCTGGATACACACTGAAGTTGTCCTTTTATAATCTGAGGAAATATATGTCTAAGATCCATACTATTGTAATGCAATAGGTGATTCTTCCAACAATCCTTACAATAGATCTGTGTATCTATGTTCCTTTCATTACCTTTGACAATGGTAACATCAAGAAAATTAATCTTTTCTTTCAAGACGTGTGCATCAAACTTTAAAAATGTGGTGGCCGAGGTCAAATATTACACAAATCTCAACAATTCATTCTCATTTCCTTTCTAGAGAAAGAATATATCATCCACAAATCTCTTGTAACTGAGAAGCTGTGATTGCCATAGATTTACCTCATTAAACACACAACATTCTTCCCAATTATCCAGCACTATATTCAAATAACTGTTTGTGCAGGGAGTACCCATTGCTACTCCCCATTTTTGTAGATAGTATTCATCCTTAAAAACCAACATATTGCTCTCTAGTATGAGTTCCAGTAGCATATAGATCTGTAAAGTATCTTTGCTGGAATATATACTGTTTGTAGTTAGAAAATCACGTAGTGCATTAATGCCGTATTTATTTGTATTAACCGTGGATAAACTGATAACATCCATAGTCAGCATAAGAAAAGCAATATTTCTGTCAAGATTTTGAAATGTTCTAGAAAGAAAACAGGTAAAATACTCTGTCTTTTAAAACTGTGGAGGCCTGCAACAGAGTCTTCTTTAATTTATGTTCAATATAATTAAAAGACGGTTCTGTAATCCAACCATTTCCAGATACTATGGGGTGAAGTGGTAGATTATTATAGTCCTTGTGTATTTTTGGAAGCCCTTTGATGGAGGGAATGGTATGTTCAGTCACTTTCAAATACTCATATAAGTACTGCTCAATTACATGTGTAATCCACATATCATATAGGTAATCCTCTACTTTCTGTCCTCCTTTAACTGCAAGGAATATAATGCTACAGGATATATTTAAAAATCATGAAAGTTCTTATATAGGTACATTTAAGAAGCTGAGTTCATTTACTCCTCCCAATAACAATGTGGTAGAAACCTTTGTTAAGGTTTGTGAGCATGAAGTGGCTAAGGTAAGGAACAATAATTATTCCCAGAGGTTTTTTTAACATAGAAATAAAGGAAATGAAAGCTCTAGATGAACTTATGAGCCATGATGATATTGTAATCAGACTGGAGGAGAAAGGAGGAGCAATAGTACTTATGGAGAGAACTATTTATGACAATAAGATGTATGAACTATTAGGTGAAGAAAAGACCTATAAGAGACTTCATGAATATGAACTAAAGAAGATCATACAGAAAGTAGAGGTTTGCCTCTATGATATGTGGATTTCACATGTAATTGAGCAGGTCTTATATGAGTATTTGAGATAATGATAGCAAGACACCAGTCTGTGCAGTTTGGAGGAGCGTCTCCTTCCCTAGTGTAGTGCAACTGAAGAGTTGATTACATATACATAGTGCACAGGTTGTGTGTGAGCTATGAGCAGTCATGATTGCTGGAGTTATTTTCAGGTAACTGACTTGTGATTTTATATGGTGGTGACTGACTCCCAATTTTATTTGGTGGAAGCTAATTGCTGCCGCTCCTTGGTGGTGTGACCTTGTATACTAACTGGTAAAAAGATATATCACTTTAGTAGATATTGTAATCTCCTCTGAGATCAAATTAGTCCCGTAAAAATAGACTCATGTAAGAAATCAGGATAATTTCCAGCTTATTATGATCCTGAATAGGAATAAGAAGGCTATGCAAACTAATGAATAGTTGGATAGTAAGGATTTGTTTCTCTGATTTGGAGAAGTGTTAGTATAATAATACTATCGAAATAAAGCAATGAACTGCATATGCCTTGAATGAAAGACAAGTTAGACTTACCTGGGTTTTTAATAAATCATTTGAAAAATATTGATGCATTACGTATGAAAAATCAGTTCTCTCTCTCTCTCTCTCTCTGAACTCGTACTGGAAAACAAGAATTACAAACTTCCTCCAAAGATCTGTTAAGTGTTCTATATTTTTTGATTATTAAACTTTAGCATAATATATTCCCCAAAATAATTCACAAGTAATTGTGAAAGCTATATTGCAAAAAAAGGTATATGTGTGATAAAATCTCATGCTGCTTTTTTGACATTTATTTTATACCTTTGTTAACTGGATCAGCCCACTGGACTCAAGCATTCCTTTTTAGGGGTAACCTGAGAGTACTGTCATATTAAGATACTTGCTAGGAGTTACACAGTAGCCAAATGGATGTGGATGGAATCAAACCCTAGGCTTTCAGTATAGGAAGCAGATCGTTAACAGCTCAGAGTCTTAATCCTCTGTGCTAACATCTAATTTAACCCATTGCAATTCACTGAGCAACCAGTTTGCATCTGGTATGCAGGAGAACAGAACATGGTATTCACAAAATAGCCCATAGAAACCAGTGCAGCTAGTATGCTGCATGCTGATATCTCAGTGAAGACACATTTCAGAAACATCCAGTTAAAAGTGCATAAGTACAGGGAGTAGTAATGATGCGAAACAGACACTAGAATATGCAAATTACCACATCCGTACTATGCAAGCAATTCGGAAGCATTATTCAGAGGCAGAAGGCAACATTGAACAGAAGCACTGCACAGTAACTTAGCATGCAGGAAGAAGTACTACACAATGAATGAAGAGTTGCTTAATGTAGCATAAGTAACTGAATAACATTACTGCAATTCCCTCACAGAACAGGCACACCCAATATGACCACACTATACTTGCAGTATCAATGTTTGGAAAGGATTTGTGGAATTTACTGACCATGACATCACTGTAGTATGGACAAAGATAATTATGGCATGCAGAGTGAACTTGACTCCAGTAGGGTTGTCCAAAACATCACAGTCCTGATGCCTGAATTGTTGAGTGTAGACTGTATACTGATATTAGAAAAGTTCCAGAGGCCAGTAAAAGATACTGTATAAATTTCTTAGCAGTCAACATCCCAAGCACTGCATACTGCCCTCAGTTGTATGACACACCATGTAGAAGAGCTCACAGCATTTCCCACTATCCTCAAGAATATCCTATTAACATGAAATCATGTCAGAGTAGCAGGTCTGCAGATGGCATTAAGTATTACTGGTTAGGCCCACATGGGCAACAAATTCCCTTTGAAATTCCCAAAACAATGGTGTATGTCAATTCAAGATGTACCACTCACTGGCTTGCCAGTTTGAATGCAACACAGATAGCATCATTATCAAATTACCATATTGAAAGTAAAAATATTGATCTAAAAGACTGAAACTGAAAATATCTTAGAAAAGAAAAAAATAGTGCAAAAAATGACACCTGTTTTTTGCAGGGGGGAGCCTTTTGCACCCTCCACACCAACCTGCTACTTGCATATACTGACTCCAAGACTGCTTCATGGAATGGGCAAATTTGCAGTCCCTGCAGTATCCCAATCATGCACAAAGTAACGACAGCACACTATGATAATATATATATATATATATATATATATATATATATATATATATGTATATATATATATATATATATATACACACACACATATATATATGTGTGTGTGTGTGTGTGTGTGTGTGTGTGTGTGTGTGTGTGTGTGTGTGTATGTATGTATATATATATATATATATATATATATATATATATATAAAATTTGTGTCATTTCCTTGATAGGTGTTCTACCTGTCCTGTTTGATTGGAAGTGCTGGTGCAACATGGCTGTAACAGCAGAACAGGGGAATATGCACTTCTCCCCTACTGCGTGATCTCAGAATTCGTGTAGCACCAGGCTTCCCCGCCTGCAAAAACAGCAGTTTCTTGGTTTCATGTTGCAAGTGTGTGTCTTGGAGGATGAATGTTTCAGTGTTTCAGTGTCAGTATTTTAGGATATAATTTTTTTCTTATGATAATCAGTGTTGAGATGTTTTGAAGCACTGATATACACACACACACACACACACACACACACATATATATATATATGTAGATCTATAGCATTCTGTCAGTCACTTTCTCTTTATATATATATATATATATATATATATATATATATATATATATAAAGAGAGACAGAGATAAATTAAATGTAGATGCAGAAATAAATATACAGAGAAGGCACAAAAACAAAGCAATAATGATAGTGTTCATTCTGCGAAATATGCCTTGCTAGTTGTTAGACTAAGGAAATGTTTTTTAATTATTTTTTTTGGGGGGGTGCACGTTATCATTTTATGGGGTACAATTAATCACTGTTACCACATTCCATCTATCCCAAAAGTATTTTCACCTCAACTTCTCAGATGTTTTCAGTTCTGATGATTACAACATCAAAAATCTCCTGTCTTTGCTTGTATGGTCCAGTCTGTAATGTGTTTCCTTCTTGCCTCCTACTGTCCCTGCTCTATATCACCCTTGCCTATTCTTTCATATTTGCTTAATCCGTGTAATGTCTCTTGCCATTCCTTTAACAGAAAGTTACTCTTGAATGCTGCTACAGACTGAGAAGACACTGGCCATCTGTAGTATTCCTTTTTAAGGCAGTAACATTTTAATGTCCCCCTTGACAACTATTAGATTCAAATATTTTTTTTTCAAATAACTCTTTTAAACCTCTATCCGGGGTCTACACATTTTTGATTACCCCTCTATTTTTGTAGGGAATCTTAGAATATATTATTGACAGGATATTATTTTCCTACCCCTATAACATAAATTTTGGAAGCATTTTGGCTGATGTCATAAGTGATCACCATGGCATATATGAATTATAAAATCAGCCAAATGCACTTTAAAAGAGCAGGTACTTAAATTCTGGAAGCCTTGCAAAGCTAAATCAGCATACTGTTAACAAACTTATCCAAACAATGACAAATAGACTATGTTGGATTCTTCTTCCCTGGATGAATTAACTGATAGAAGTTCTAATGTATATCTTCAGCAGTCTTAATAAAATACAAGTCCTTCATATTAAAATATGCTGCTCTGATGACGTCTGACTTCTACTGAAAGTGAAATATGATACACAAAAGTATGACAGTATTAAAAATTATAGGCTCTTAGCTTTGAGTTGTTTCAATATTTATATAATATACAAAAATATGCAGAATACTATAAAAAGGAAAGAAAGAGGTAACTTTACAGATTATAAAGGGAAAAGAAAAAATAGAAGAACAGACAAGGCTATATTTTGTTTTTAGTCACGCTAAAGAGACTAAAATAAGATAAGCTTCTGTAATAAGTGTATAAATGTATGCAATTGTAAATTGGCTTGTAATTGTAGCTAACCAAGGCAAATTGTAAGGTATAACTAGTAAAGCATTAGAATACTGTTTCTGTATTCTTCAATTAATTGACCCAATTCAGAACAAAGTCTATATTTATTTTATATTTTTACATGTATTTTAGTGTAGATTTTTTCTCATATAGGTTTGTTAATAAATTAGTGAATTCTTTAAAAGGTGGAGACCTTGGTATTGCCCATTTTTTCATGATATTTTTCTTGCTACAATTCATAGACACTGAGTTCCTTGAGGTTCATTAAAACAACTTACAGTAGGGGTCTTAAATAAAATAAACATTTTAATAAAATTAAACTAGCCACCAATGAGTCTGTGCAAAACTATGTGAATCTTACCGAAATGTTTTAATAGCTTTGCAAGGGAAAACATGTCTTCAAAATCTGATTTTGATAAGGTGGCATCTCTAGCGTGACTTAATTAAAATTTTCCTGATTTTACATGGGGTAAGAAAAGATCTATATAATTTTTTGTAAGAAAATTATTATCCATAACATTGAGGTAGTAATAATACAAGGACAGTACAAAATGACCTTCTTTTAGTTTTGATTTAAATTGGGATGGCTTGAATATGAAATACCAATGTGAATAAGAAATTCCCATTTTATAATAAAGAACTATTTATTAATGATAAGAAATAAGGATATGTATTGTTTTCTGATAAGGGAATGTTCTGCAGTCTTTCAATTAAGTTCCTCAAATTATGGACATGAAACCAGAATTCTTTTGGTAAATTAAATTTAGATAATACACTTTCAAGACTAAAAGGCTCAATTTATAAAAAAATTGGTTGAAACTAGTGTAAAATACTAAGAAATTAAAAAACAGCATCCAAAAAAAAGTCAAATGTAGTAATTTTTGAATAGTTTCATCTTCTTTATTGAAAAGACTTCTTTGGCAAATATATGAGGCTCACCACCAATCATAATATTAATAAGAAAAATGGAAAAATTCAGTGATTCAGTGAAATGTTTATATTATGATAATCTGATGGGAAATAAATTGAACATTGCACCTAGTTTGATAAAACATGTATAATATTATTTTAAATATGCAAAGTTTAAGGAATCTCACATATCTTATCACTGCATAATGTTAAGGTATAATGTTAAAGTGTTTTTCCTTGTGGCTAGTGTTCTCTCTATCCTTAAATGCCATTAAGCCATGATGTGTCAGATTCAATCTTGGTGGCTAGTGCCCTCTCCAACAATGTTGCAAGATTTGCTCATTTGTCTATGGAGACTGTGCAGGTATTTCAGGCCCAACCCCCCACCATGCACGCATTCACATATTTATTTCTTATGCAAAATCACACAGCTCCCACCCCACTCAATTGCACTCATATACATACTCACCCATACACACTCACACACACACACACACACACACACACACACATACACACATGCACATACATGCATGCACACACACCCCTACCCCCTCACTAACGCCCCTTCTACTGTGACCTCTTAGGCAGACACAAAGAGACACACACACACATACACACACACACACACACACACACACACACACACACACACACACACACACACACACACACACACACACACACGCACATTCATACATGCAGTTTCTCACATATGCACCCCAGTCTTATCTGTCTGCTAAACTCCCTGGTACCTTTCCCATGGCGGCTGAACATCAGCTTTTGGGCATGCTTATTACCATGAGAAAAAAGGAGTAGCCGTGCTAATTTATACAGTCAAGCAATTTGCTGAATCACTCTGCTGTGCAAATGCATTACTGCAGGGAGATCAAAGGGAGACCATATGGCTAAGTAGCATATGTCTCTTTCCTGGAATGCCTCATTAGCATTTTACATGCCCACAGAGACAGCCCACCATGGTGCTATATGTCTGTGATTTGCAGTACCATAGTAGGGCTGTCTTTGGATCAAAAATGGTTACTGAGAGTTGAACATCTTATGTGCAATTCAAGGTAACCTTTCTGAATTAGGATCTATGTAGCTTTTACAAAATATATATCTATACAACTGGAAAAAAATATACTCTTCTAACATTTTACAGAGAAATATGCAATCAAGGGTCTCAATAATTTCTCAGTATCTAAGCTACTTTGCATGCAATTTATTTTCTTAGAAGAAGTATAACATATTAGACTTAATGTTTTAATCTTTTCTTGTCTTTGCCCTTTCATTCAATAACTATTTACAGTGTTTACATTCAGCCTGACAAAAGGATTCAGATAAAAACATTTGTAGTTAAATAATAAGTTAGTATATAAACTATGATAGTTAGGAAGAGTTTGTTTCCACCTGTAGGGTATCAAATTCAAAACTTTCCTCCATGGACTATTAACCAATGGCTTAGGAAAAGTTCTTAACTCTTTAGTTCTTTTCTCCATTGTATGCATTTCTTCACTGATGATAGGAATTCCTCCATTGTGGGTGCTACATTAGAGTTCCATCTTTTAGTTATACATTTTCTGGCTATTGCTAACATTGTCCACAACAAATAGAGGTTATCATTCTTCATATTATTACTATTAATAACATTCAATAAAATTAAAGACTTTGTCAAAACAAATATGTCAGTATAGATAGCTTGAAGAAATTTGTTAATCTCATTCCAATATGGTTTAATATTAGTACAGTCATAAAAATATGAGACCAGTCAGCATTAGTGGACAGATGAAATCTCCAACATAACTTGCTGTTTGAAGGGTTCATTTTTGAGAGTTTCTCAGGTGTCAAAAAAGATCTGTGTAGAAATTTCCAATGAAATATCCTCCAGAATTGTGAGTAAGAAGTTAGTTTAACTGAAAACAAAATGTTTGTTTTATCTTCCATTGCTAATGATATTTGAAACCCTTTAGTTAGGTATTGCCAGTAAGAATCTTTAGCAGCTGTCTTATAGACAATTAAAGTGTTATATAGATATAATAATTCATTCTTAATACTGATATTATATAGAATTCCAAAAATCCAGTTTATAATTTTTGGTACGGTTTTGAAGGATGAGTTATGTATTATTCTACACAAATCCTTAGTGCATGCTGTGACACTCTGAAGAACCAACCAGTCATTAGGGGATAGGCCGTAGGCTGACAATATACTTTGTGTGTTCAAAGCTTGTTGGTTTTCAATACATTGCAACCAACAAAATAGGTTATTATTTTCCCATAAACCAAAAATCTCTTTATGTGTTTTATCAGGGAAATCCCTTGTAATAGTAAATGGTATTAAAAATCTATGCCACAGTTTTATATCTAAATTTGCATTAATGAATTTTCTAAACACATCAAAAAATATTGTTTATTAGTGTTAGTTTAGTTACTTTTGTTGTACTATACTGTAAATTTAAATTTAAATAGTGCCATAACTTGTTATCCTTATCAGTTACCAAAGCATTCTTTGATAAATAATTTTCATTCATTAGTATAATGGAGTGTAACTGTTTCCAATTGGAAGAGTATCAGGATTTATCCAATTCATCACTGTTTTAATTATAGATGCCTTTATATAAGTTTCAATCTCTGGAGAATTTTAACCCCTCTTGTTCCCATTTTCTGATATGATGAGAATATGCCACTCTATTTCTTTTGGGGTACCATAAGAATTTCATCAGAGATGAAGTGATTTATTTAAGGATTTTCTTTTCTGGTGGAAGTATAAGGGCTTGTGCTATATATAATATTTTAGGTAACAAAACCATTTTTCAGTTGTAACCTATCATCAAATGTTATAAACAAATTATTCCATTTGTTTATTAATGTCTTGATTAAGTCTATGGCTTTAGCATAGTTAAGCTGCATGGTTTCCTCTATATTCTTGCCTAGGACTATTCCTAAATAGTCTAGAGTTGAAACTTGGTTTCCAATAATATGATTAACTGGAACCTGTATGTTCTTTTTTTTATTTAATAATAAATATTTTGATTTAGATTTGTTGAGGGAGAGTCCTGAGATTTTTTGGAAAGTTGTTGTTACTATATCCACTTCACCTAACACTTCCTTAAAGTTGGGTAAGGTTGGCATAATGGTTAAGGTGTTTCCTTTACAAACACAAGGTGCAGGGTTTGATTCTCACATGGGGTAACTGACTAGGCTTAAAATGTCCCACAAGGACAGTTCGCCTAGTACTAATCTATGAACCTATAATCATTATTTTAGAAATACACACTGTGGTACAGCGGTAGCATTGTTACCTCACAGCAAGAGGTTCTCCCGTTCGATTCTCGACTTGGCTTGAGAGCGCCTTCTATGTGGAGTCTGCATGTCCTCCCCGTGGTTGGGTAGTGTTTGAAAGAAATGTGTGCGTAAATGGCCGTGCTTTGTTGAAGGTTAGGCGTCGAGCTGGCACCTCAGCGTTTCATAAAAATTTACTGCCAATCATCAGCAGACCGGAGTTCCGCTGTGGCAACCCCTTACTGAGAAAAAAACGAAAGACAAACAACAACAACAACATTGGTCATATATATGTATACCTCTTATCTTTGGGTTTATTATGTATTAAAATGGCAAGTATTTCTATGGCCAGAGCAAATAGGATAGGGAACATGGGGCATCCTTGTCTAGTTCCTCTAGTGATTTGAATTGCTTTGGAAGTAAAGGGACCTAATTTGACATATGCTAGATTATTTTCATAGATTTTCTTTATCATTGTTATAAAAAAGGGGGAAATCAAATAAACATAAGACTTTAAATAAATAACCCCAATATAAGGAGTCAAAGGCCTTTTGAATATCTAAACCTATTATCAATGGTTTCCTCTATAATCTATCAGAGTTAATACTCTTTTAATATTATCCTGTGTATGCATGTTATGTATGAAACCAGTTTGGTCTTCATTAATTATTTTAGATATGGGTACTTTCAATCTATTGACCATAATTGACATAAATAGTTTATAATCATTATTCAACAAAGAAATTGGTTTATATGAGTTGCAATGATTAGGGTCCTTATTCTCTTTTAATATAGGGGAAATTAGAGAATATATCCAAGAAGGGGGAATATTTGCTAATGTTTGAACTTCAAGAAAGGTTTTATGTAGGAGAGAGATTATAGAAGAAGGGGAACAATCTACACATTTCAATAATTAAGCCATCTATTCCAGGTGCTTTATTAGACTTACTTCCTTTAATCCCATCTATAATTTCCTTTTGCGAAATAGTTTTTTGTGGATCTAACTTAAGTTCCTCAGGAATTCCTATTATGTTGAGAACTATATTCTCTAACTTCTCACATTCATTTGTACTTATTTTATCTTTATGATGCTCTGCATAATGATAATTAAAAGCCTCCAGAATGTCCCCTATGTCCAACGCTTTTTTCCATTTCCCTTCATGAAAGATACTATCAATATTATTAATTTTTGATTGCATCTTAACTTTCATAGATAGGTTATGAAGATGCTTAGGAGAGGTAGCATGAGAATTTAATGTCAGCTTTTCCATAGCTAAATTAGTTTTATGGGATAATATTTCATTGTAGTTCTTATTTGCTTCTTCTATTTTCTTTTTATTATCTTTTATTAGATTTAACAGATAATATTTGATTTTGGAGTTGCTGTAACTCTGACTCCCACTCTTTAATTTTATTTTTGCACCAGCTAATGGTTTTACCATATATATAGGCTTTAAGAGAATCCCAAACCATAACTGTGTTTGCTTCAGGTTTATAATTAATCTCTAAGAAAAGCTGAAGTTCAGAATTTATCCAAGATTCAAAGTCTTTAATTTTTGTGATATATGAAGGAATCCTTGAAATAATAACTAACTGACTGAATTCCAAGTTTACTGTTAACAACAGGGAATTATGTTCTGAAAAGGGACAAGGTCATATTGAAAAATTCAAGATTTTAGAATAAAGATCTTGTGAGATATAAATTTTATCTATTCTAGTTTGGATACCACATCTACAGTCCTGGTGCGAGAATAGTAAAGAATTTGGTCCCAAAGCCTTAAAGGTATCTTTTAATTTAAACATTTCTGTCCATTTTTTTAACTGTTTGGCTGAGGACAATATTCTAGATTTCCTATTGGTAGTTTCTGTAATATCTGTGATACAAGTGAAATCATCTCCTAGTATAATATTACCTTCAGAAGTAGTTGTAATAAAGTCTAAGTGTTTTTTAGCTAGTCCAACCCCCATACCTGGGAACCAGTATAAATTAACCAAGGTCCAAATTCTATTATTAAACTTAAGTATAGCTAAGGCCATGAGTCCATCATTATCTACATGTTTGTAAACGATTTGGAGATTTAAGAATGTATTTTTCTATAGAATTGTTACTCCTCTGGTCTTATTTTTTATAAGAACATTGAGCAAGTATTGTGTATTCCTTAGCATCCCACATATATTTATTTATAATTTTATTTATTTTAAAGGGTGTCTCCTGGAGAAAAACTACTTGAGCCTTGTTTAGTTTAAGATGCCTTAGTAGGTTAGCTCTCTAATATGGGTTGTTTAAGCCATTAGTATTTAAGGATATAAAAGGTAAATCTATATCAGAATTCTTTAAAGATAAATAATAAAGGAACTTGTATTAATAGAATCCTGTATACATAATACTCTTCCTAAATAGACAATAGAATATCAATTGTTGTATTTCGATTTATCTCAATCCAAATAACATTCCTTATGAAAGATAAAAGTAAAATAATTGTGTCAGGCATTTGAAACCTAGAAAAACAGTTACATAACAAAAAATAGCACATTTCCCTCTGATATAAACTTTAATACACCCTATACATGGAATGAGATACATTCCTAGTCTAGCAAACAAAACTAAATCTGCTAGACTACCTATCCCAACCATCAACCTTTGTTGGTTTGAGCCCATGAAAACAAGGTAAAAAAATGGAGAATATATTATAAATTAAGAGAAAAATAGTAGTGATAAACAATCAGATATTGACTCCAGTTAGGTTTTAGAGATGAGTTGCATACACTATTATTACAAATATTAAACATTTATGCAGTAATTATTCACTAAGGAAGCAAGAGGCACATTAGGATATATATAATCTGAATTTAGTGCTTAATAGATTCAGATAACATTAGCTTTATTAACAATCTAAATGACTACCCAAAATACCTAAGCATGTCATCTGTATTAGTTCTAATAAAAACTTCAAAATGGCAGAACAAATCAAAGAATCATTTAGCATTTGTATTTGCTTGCCCTCTGAATAAATCTTATCATGACAAACTCCCACTAAATAAAAACTTCACGAGAATTGGGTGTTAGCACATAGTGAGTGTGTGTCATTCCTAAAAGATGTTAACGAAGATTTTTAGAAATATTCCATAAGACATATGTTGCCCTTAATTAACTCATAAACTTTTGGAATAGCAGATGTTTAAATAACTGACTAAAATCAATAATAAGTAACTGGCATCAGTTAAAATGACAAAAATTAGTAAAAAACATTTTTTATATAAAACTTACTATGGATAACAGGTCTTAAAAGTGAATGACTCAAAGACAAAAATTAAGATAGAGATAGCTGTAAATATCTACCATAGTAATAGGGTAATACTGAAACTCATAACTTGTTTGTTGTGTTATAACAAGTCATAGATATTACTGATCTCTTTCCCTGTCATAAAGTGCTAATATACTAAAAACATGACTTTATAATAAATGAAAATATGACATCTGAAATATAAATAATATCTAGGATACAATAAGGAAATCACCATATTAAATGCAAAGTAAGTATAGTTCAATCAAAATTATTCATACACATATTTTCTAGGATTTAGTATGGTGTTTGAGTATCCTTACAGTTATTACCATTAGTCATAAGCATTTACTGTAACTGTATAAGCCCATACTAAACACTTGCTAACTGCATAGGAAAGTTATTTATAAAGGTCTATTTATAATAAACTCCAGTATATTCACTAGGAATAGTGGCTATAATTAACTGTTTACAAGAAAAAAATAACATTTCTGTATATATTTGATCACAAAATATAGTCACTATTATAAAAGGGAACCATGAATATGTTTGCAGATAGTTGTTGTTTGTCTTTTCGGCTTTTTCCGGTTAGGGGTCGCCACAGTGGAACTCTGGTCCGCTAATGATTGGCAGTAGATTTTTAAGGTGCCGAGTTGCCAGCCCGACGCCCAACCTTCAATGAAGGCACGCCCATTCACGCATGTCTTTTGGAGGCCACTCGACTGCGGGGAGAACATGCAGACTCCACACAGAAGGCACTCCCCGCACACTAGCTGAGAATCAAATGGGAGAACATCTTGCTGTGAGGCAACAATGCAACCGCTGTACCACCGCATCTTCAATTCTTGTAAAAGAAGCCTACTATGCAATATTAACCAATCAGAGACTTGACATTCACAATTAGGCTTGCATATACACATTAGATGTGATGTAATCTTATCTGCATGCATAGAATGCATGATGTCACAAGCTAAGAAAGCTTCACTTCTTAGATTTCAAACTGACATTTTCCCGCCCAGCACACTACACAGAACAGTTTCCTGACCTCACTTTAACTGTATCACAAAGTCTGCTTATTTACAGTAACAAATGCAGAGTTTAACTGTCAGATACTTCCAAACAGTAAAATAACATTCAATGCCAATGAGAGAGAAAACAGTAACTTTAACATTAAACTCTACAGGAAACATAACTTGTAACCATTTAAAAACCTTGTGCCATAAAACATACAAGCATATAACTGTCAGAGAGACCCAATTTATGTCAAAAGCCGGTAAACAGCTTTTCGTTCACACAGGTACCAATATATATTCTGAAACAATCAGAAGTTATAAATATTAAAGAAACTAGTTAATATATACTAAATCATAGATATGCCCTGTTATCCCATGTATCCAAAACAGTTTTGATAAATTAATCTAAGCAGTGACTATGCCAGTGTAATAACTCAAAAGAACATTTAGCAGGGCAAAGGGCTATATATTATTTGAAATAAAGCATGTCATCTTAAGGTCATAAAAGCAAATATAGCTTACTGTTCAATTATATCACTCAATAAACCAGTAATATTATACTAATATACTAAAAGCATAAACAGTTATTTAATTTGTATATGAACAAAAAAAAAGTACAGAAATGAAAAAACAAAAAGAGAAAGAAAAGCAATAAGAAAAATATTGTCATGACATGCCTTACTTGAAAATTTTGCAAGTATAAAACAAATTAAAGTCCAGTTGCAGTAAATGCTTTGAGAGATTTAGTGGGAACAGTAATCTTCGACTCAGTTTTTTGTTTTTTCTTTTTAACATCAGTCCAAGAAGATTTATCAGTAACTCTGTTCAGAGATGCAGATGCCCATTCCATATCTTCAGGTAAGGAAATAATGTTATTGTTTTTAATAAAGGCTGTGGCTTCCTCTAGGACATTAAATGATCTAATTTCATTCTGATATAGAATTTTTATTCTGGCAGGAAGGACAAGCTGAGTTTTGATGTTATTCTGCTTTAACGGTTTTATTAATGGGCAAGCTTTTTTCCTCTGTTCCAAAACCCTGGTAAAATAGTCATTATCAAACCTAATTGGGTTTTGCTTAAATTTTAATGGACTTTTCCTCCAGGCAGATTTTAGGACCAACTCCTTGTCCAAATAAGATAGAAACTTTATGACTATTGATCAGGGAGGAGTAGAGGAGGATATTGACACTGTCTTTCCTAAAGCTCTATGAGCCCTTTCAATACCAAAGGACAGGCCCTCCTTTAAATCTAAAATCTCTGGAATCCAGGTATTCAGGAAAGAAATATCTTCTCCTTCAGCTCTCTCAGGGATGTCAAAAATCCTTATATTTGACCTTCTCTCCCTGTTTTCCAGGTCATTTACTTTATTGAGAAGCCAAATGTTTTGTTTCATGAGAAAATCTTTCTGGCTTTCTTCTTCCTTCAGTCTTCCATCAAGATCATTCAGGGATGCTTCTAAGTGTGTTATTCTGGATTGATGCTTCTTGAGAGAATATGTTTATTTCTGACAATTTTCCTTGAGGTTTTGTAAATTCTCCTTAAAATCATCCATTTTTAGTGAGAGTTCTTGTAGAGCAGATGTCACAAGCTGCATTTCTTTTTTTAAAGCCATGTCAGAATGAGACGTCTTTGAAGTGCTCATCTCCACAAATTATATATTCTCCTTTATAATTTGACAGGAAAAAACGTTCCTAAGCTCTCCAAAGTTACTAATAATATAGTTTATACTTTCATCTATCAATTCTAAGTATTTTTGCTAAAATAAAATGTTATTTCCTCTTTTTTATACTAGTTTCATGGAGCTCTGAAAAACTGCTGCTATCATTTGGCCATCTTTGTCTTTGCCCTTTCAATAAAGTACTTTTTTGACCCTTATACATTATTGAGAGGAGTATAGTTTTGATTCTAGCAGAATGATCAATATTTAACAATGACATTTGCCTGCATGAATTGTATTCAGACGGATCTTTGACCTGTTTTAAATGGTGATTTTAACACAGTACTCCCAAGTCTTTTTATTTAACAACTTTTCACATTACAATCTACAAGTAATTCAGGTACTTCATACCTTTAAGTCTCTGGTAGATTGCCCATATCTTGCTACCTTTCAGCTAAATGCCTACTATTAAAGTTTATACAAAAGGCACATACCATCTCTGGAGTTGAAATGTATTTATTTTTCCATCCTTCTTCAACTTAAAGTCCATTAAAAATTAACAAGTCATTCATGAAGCGAGAACACCCCCCCATATTGTGCACACTGTGCCAATTTGTTGCCATGGGGAAGCATCCCCAGCAGATACCAGCGTCGATAAATCATATACTGCCCCAGCTTATTTTCTGTTTCCAGCCAATACCAGCCTAGCATCAAAAGTTACTGCTGATACTTCTCTTTCACTAATTTCCAGTGCATCTTCTTGTTACAACAATCTATAGCTTTTAACCATTTCTCCCTTTCCCCTGGAAGTCAGAGTTAGAACAAATATCACTGCTTAGATTTCCCATGCAACAGCTGCCTCACTATATACATTTAATAATCCATTTCATACGTCAATCCCTATATCTTATTATGTCATTCTGCAGCTTTCTGTATAAGTAAGATTTTCAATCTCACCTTTATTCTCTGAGTACCCTCTACTTTCCTAAAGCTTTAGTACACTTCAATCCTTATGGCACATAAGGATAAAGAAAAACAGCAAGGCAATGTGGCTTTGCATAAAGCTGTCATGTGTTTCTATCATATGATCTTGCATGACCACTAGTCTATACCAGTTAATCTTTCATCCATTTTGCCCATTTTTACTGAGTCTCTTTCCTCATCTATCTTTTGCTTCTAAGTTTCTTCCAGTTGATTCATTATTTGCTTAATCTCTTCCACTACTAGGTGACTTGTCTGCCCCTTCCTCCTTTTTTATCATCTTTTTGCAGACCATCCTTAAAATTCCAAATAACTCCTTGTCTTCTTCCTTTACTTTGGTGGTATATCCTAGTATGTAAAGCTTCTTTGTCACTGTTCCCAGTCCCAGGAACACCTGGTCTAATGTCTTCTGTATCTGCTTCCTGTATATGGCCATTTTACTGTATTTCTAATACATATGTGTCCATATATCTCTCTTCTCCCTACATCTCCAGTAAATCACATCCAATTTAGTAAAGAACTCTGTCAGATTTTCTGGGGTGTAAAAACAGTTGTGGAGACACTTCCAAGCAAATATTTTAAAATTTTCTTGCTTTGGACAAATATTTACGTAATTTAAACATTGACCTCTACTCTGACAAAAATATTTTCTGTATTTCTCTCCCAAATTTTCTTTTTTTTTTCTCCTTCGCACATTTACCTTCCCCCTCTGCAGCCCCCTTCTGGCAAAACCTATCAGTCCTGTTGTTTTCCTCCTCCTCTCTCTTCTTACTTGTATTGCTTCTTCTATCTATGGCATATCTTCTGCTGCCCCCCATGTTTATGCATTTTATTTCATTTGTTTACTACTCCCTGATATTCCCATTTCAAATTTTCCTTCAGTTCAGAATTCCTCCTGTATTTGTCTCCATAATTTAATCCTATTACCTACTAATGTTTGAGATCAGAACCTACATTTACTTTGTTTCTTCTTCACTCTCTGTGTTGTAGTCTGCATCATCCTCTCCTGGATTTCTCCCATGATTAGGGCAATTCTCTCTTTCTCTCTCCATCTAGCCTCTCCTTGTCTCTGCCATTGGGGTTAAAAACTTTCTGGGCTTCTTTAGCCCATTTTAGCTGCAATTCCTATTAGGTTTCTCTAATAAAGTTTTGATGATATCCAGTTTTCTCCTCCAGTTTTTTCTTTCAGCCATATTATGCCATCCCACACTGTTTTAATATTGTAAATCCCCTAATCTCATCATTTTTGCCACCATACATTCTTGCCTTGCTTCTTTTACACCTGGTGCTCCCAGACCCCCTATTGTCTTTTTCTTCATTTCTCTAAAGTCACCCTAGACCTTCATTCATCCCACCTCTAAATAGTCTTTGACTCTCTGCTTAGTCTTCTTTAATATGTCTGTGCAGGGGAGACCACAGGAACTGTGTTCCGTATATAAAGAGGAGTATCCACATTTGAATAATTTGTAATTGCTGGTCATTGTCTAGTTTTATCAGCTCCCACTGCTGAAACTGCAAACTTATTTTGTCACAAGCTTTACTCCATGTTAATTCAGAGATACTTCCACTGTACTCTTAAGCCAGATTCCAAGTACATAACTTCCTGTTTCCAAATTTCCATGTTTCTCCATCTGTTTCTTTTCCTTTCCTTAACATTCTCTGCAACTGCCTGCATTTTCTCTTTATTCAATCTGTATCCAGATTTTCTTTCAAAGTTACTTAACGTATCCCACAATATTTTTTATGTCTTCTCTTGGATGGATTAAAATAAGCAGAATATCATCTGCACCAAGGTAGATTAACATTTGCTTCCCTTGCCATGTGTAAGCTCTTAAACCTGACTCCCTTAATGTCTCTGCCAAAGGTTCTTGGTAAATCACAAACAGAATCAACAAAAGAGGGCATTTGTTCACCATTCTACCTTTACCTTTTGTGACATTCTCACCTCAATTTTCACTCTAGCTGCCACCCCTCCATAATATGTCACTGTTGTTATCCATTCCTTTGGGAATCCCCAACTCTCCATCACCTTCCCTCCACAGATTCACCCAATCTGCTCTATCAAATGCCTTCATGGCATTCAGTGACAGCATTGCTAGTTCTATATATTTTGTCTGTGCATTTTACATCCTGAAATATCCTGATTAAATTGTCAGCTGTCTCCTGCAAAATCAGTCTGCTCTCCATGAATGATCTTGGGTTGCATCCTACATAAAACAAAGACAAGGAACAACAGTGCAAATAAAACTAGTAACCTCCAAAAGCACTGCAACGAGGAGAAGCGATGCACCGGACAGCTCAGGATAAAATCCAAAGTTTATTTAGATAAAACGTAATGAAAATACACAACACGTTTTTTGTCTAACACACAGACTTCTTCATACAACAGATAAAAATTCACGCCCATTATATATATTAATTAGTGTAAAACAATTAATTCAAATCTCCCAATAGAAAACCTTCTCATGAATAAATAATTTCATGCCTGATACATAATTTATCAGCTTGCATTTGCATAAAACATTTATAAATATGAGTTAAAATAGAAATTGTCCTACAACTCCCAGAATTCAATGGGAAAGCCCTGGCAACATCCCATTTAACATTCTATCCCAAGTTCTTTGCATTTCTGCCTTTTCTATTGGGAGTATCAGATTAGGTTTATATTCCATTTCCAGTTCCTTAAAATGCAGGCTTCTCCATCTCTTCTTCTGATCAACTTCCTGACCAGACTTTGTTCTTTACCATAGACCTTCTTGTAAAATTCCCTAAAATCCTTGCAAGACCTCTCCTAGTGTCTAACCTGTTCCACTTCTTGTGTGTAAATTCAAAATATCCCCCTTTCTAAACCTTGTTGCCTCAGTCAGACTGCAAGTGCTTTAGTCGCTTTAGGATTCTCATTGATGCATAACCCCTCTCTTTTCTTTGTTTTTTAAAATAAGATGAAATCTGCCAATGTCTAAGAGGGTTAGGGGTTGCCATAATGGTCAAGGTGTTTACCTCACAGACACAGGTTGCAGGGCTTGATTCTCACTTTTGGGAGGGAATTTGGCTAGGCTTAAAGAAACCCACAAGGGCAGCTAGCCCAGTGCTAACGTGTGGACCTGTCCAATTCATTTGTGCCCACACTTTTATTCTTACCCTCTAGTACTGTGTGGTCTGGCAATATAATTGGGTCCATCTCTGTTGACATTACCATATGCCCATGCTCCACCATGATATTCCCCTATTTATTATAGAGTAAATCTTGTGTCTGTTTTCAAACAGTATGTATACCCTTCATCTCCATCATCTTTTCCAGCTTCCCTCCATAATTTAGGCATTCTGACAAGTCTTGAAAAGTTGTGTAAGAATCTTCCCTCCTTTGTCAGCCAACTCCATCTTGGTCCCTCATCTGCATTTTTATTTGCTACTATGTTCTAGTCTCCTAATACTATTCCATCCCTTCCTCAAATTTTACAGTCTCTACTATTAACTTTCTGAATATTTTCATTTTTATTTGTGTTACGAGATACATGAACACTATGCCTCTATGGTTACATGTTCTACTTCCATGAATCCTTTGACCCCAGTATATGTTCTTTTTTCAAATTTTATGTCTCCCATCGATTTCAAAGGGCATGGATCTTTGGATTAGTAAGGCTGTGCTTATTTCTTTCCCATGAGGCACTTGCTACTAGATTATACACTCTGTCTGGTCCTCTTGTTCAGGAAACATTTCTCACAGACCCCAGATCTGTGCCCTTGTCTAACGTAAGTGTCTTAACACCATTTCTGTTCTCTTTTTTCCTCAGCTTATTCACATTCCATCATTTATATTAATGGTAGAGCTACCCATTCTTTTGTATATCCTAACTTCCCTTCTTGTCTCAATATATCTTGCCTTCTTTAATACTGCTCTCAGAAACACAACATGGCTTTAGACCCCAGCACAGCACCACTGCTGCTCTACTACATTTTAGCAATATAATAAACTGACATAGAAACAATGGACTGCTTGTGTCCACCATGTTCTTATATATCAAAGGCATTTGATACTGTCTTACACCAGCAACTCCTCGTTTGACTCTCCTCAATAGGACTTTCACAATACTCCTTGTCATGGTTACTTAGTTACCTATCTGGAAGGCAAAAAGCCATTAAATGGCAACAAACCTACACATCCTTTCAACCAGTTTCTGCAGGTGTCTCTCAGGGCTCTATCCTGGGTCCACTAGTATTTAATATATTTATTAATGACCCCCACACCTCTACTCACCATGCTAGTTTAGTTCAGTATGCAAACGACTCCTCATTAATATGCATGGACTCAGCAATAAATAAGCTCCAAGACATCTTTCCAAACTCTTTTTCCTTTGTAGAAATCCAGCTCAAATAATCAAACCTCCTACTCAACTCCAAGAAAACTAAGTTAATGCTTTTTACCTCAAAAAGGCACCAAAATCAAAAACAATCTTTCATCATAAAGTCAGCAAATAATACTGTCATTGAAACTGTAACTCACAGCAAACTTGTAGATGTTATAATAGATGTCAGTCTCAAATATGACTAGCATATGCTGTACACCATTAAATGCACACACCAGAAACTAGGCTCCATTTATTGAATGAATGGATTCCTTACAGATACTGCAAGAAAAACTCCAGCCACCACCTTCTTACTGCCAACTCTCTTACACGCTGCACCTATCCTAACAAACTTAAACAATACTCAAAGAAAAAAAGTTGCCTCCTGCAACAATAAAATAGCTAAATTTGCCACCAGTCTCCCTCATAGGACCCACCATTGTCTTAGCTTAAAGCAATTAAACTGGCTTGAACTGCAAAACTACCTAACATGTTCCCAACTAACTACAGTACACAAGCTCATTTATCAACCAGAAAGATATTTTGCACTAAAAACATATTACTTCCCTACTGTCCAGCAAAGGAGCTCTGCTCTAGTAACAAATTCTTCTTACTCACAAATAAGTCAATGTTGCTGGAGACTCCCAATGCATTGCTTAACTCTGGAACAGTATCCCCGCCCACATAAAACTCTGAGAAAAACTGAAAAGTTTTAAACCACTGCTTAAACACCTTAAACAGTCCTAATCCTGCACATGCTCATCACCAGGTTAAGACTTTGTGTCCACTATATGATACTCCCCATAACTAGAATACTCTCAACCTTTCACCGAAATGACAAAACAATTTTTATACATAACTGTTGCCTGTACAATCAACTAAGTTGCATGTGGGCTTTCTCTTTAGTAACTTCCACCTCTGTAAAATCTTATATAAATGTAACTACTGTATGTGTGTAAATGTAAACAGAAATGTAACTACTGTTTTTGTATACATTTAAATAGAAATATAACTACTGTGTTTAACTGGAACTTAATATAATGCAACGTAAGCAAATGGAGATTTTATTCCCAGGCCTCTGATGAAAATGGGAATTATCCAGTTGGACCTTCCTGGTAGACAAAGACAAATAATAATACTAGCATTATTAATAATAATAACAATAATAATAATAATAATAATTCTTTCAGATTTAAATCAAGCACCTAATTTTTCAAATTTTTTGCTAAAGCTGTTATTTCTAGCTTCTCTTGTATGTTAAATCAACTGGTCTCCTACTAAAACATGCTATTTTTTCATGATATCTAGAATGTTAGATAAGAAATTCTCAACTCTGTCCACAACTCAGGTATACAAACAGCCACAACCCCCCCCCCCCACACACACACACACACACACACATATATATATATATATATATATCCAAAAATGCACTTTCGTGAAAAACTGGATCAACGAAAACCAACTGAGGTTGTTGTTGTAGATCGCAGCACAGTGGGGATAACAGAATATTCCCTTTTCCACACTGCAGTGTGATTTCGGTGTTAGAACATAGAAGCAGTGGGGGGGGGGCACCTTTCATCATGAAAACAACCCATCAAAAGCTGACAGAGCTGATACAATTTATCAAAACATGCTGACTTTGATAATATGAGATCACAGTACAGTGGTGATCAGGGAATATGCCCTTTTCCTCACTGTAGTACAATCTCAAAGCTTGCATATATAATTAGAAGGATATGGCCTTGCCCTTCTGCTAAAAGTATCTTGTTCTCTTATGTTTCAGTCCTTTGCAGATAAATATTTCTTGTGTTCAACATTTAGGTTTGGTTTGTCCATGGAAGGTTATACTTCCGTGTGTGTGTGTGTGTGTGTGTGTGTGTGTGTGTGTGTGTGTGTGTGTGTATATATATATATATATATACATACATATATATATGCGTACATATATATATATATATATATATATATATGTGTATATATATATATATATATGTATATATATATATATATATATATATATATATATATATATATATATATATACATATATGCACCTAAATATATAATATAAATATATAAAATATGTGTATGGTTCCCCTGCATTTTGTTGAACCTCCATTTGGTCAATGAATGCAGGTGGGCGGTGTATATTTTCAGTTGTACAGTTAGCCTGTAGGTTAAAATGTCAATGTTTTGTTGTGATAGGTGAGATGGGTTGGAGGGGGGGGTGAGAGTGTTTGCACGTGTGTTTGTGAGTTACGGTTAGTGTCAGGGATAGGTGTTGCATATTTGTGTAAGTGCGTGTTTTAGGGCTAGGGGCAAGGTCAGGTAAGGGGATAGATATATTATTGTTAGTGTGTGTTTGTACATGTTTGTGTGTGCAAGTGTGTCTTGTGTAGTGGCAGTGTTACAGGAAGGTATTTATTAAGATAAGACATAGGGTTAGGATTGGGGGAAGGGGCAGCATTATGGTGAGGGTTAGCACCCATTACTAAGGTGGAGCAGAGGGACAGTTTATTATAACACAGAGTGGTAAGTACTTTCACACTTTACAACTAACTTGGAAATTCATCAATCAATAATTGTGCATTACATTGAAATCCAGTGTCATGACATAAAATCACCAATGAAAATAATCAATATTAAGTTAATTTCACTGTGTGTGTGTGTTTGTGTGTGTGTGTGTATTTATTCAGTCAAATTTTCATTTTGTCAACAGATTGATTACTTTCCATTTCTTATTCAGTGTTCTTGTCAAATATGTGAGACTGAGTGTCTGCTGCCAAGGTGAATGTTGTTTTGGGATACTAATGCTGAAACATTCAGATATATTGAATGTTGCAGCATTGGGGTGAGAGTGTTTTTGTGAGTGTTTGTGGGTTAGGGTTACAGCAAGAGATAAGTAAGGCATTAGATTTACTACTTTGTATGTGTGTGTTGATGTGTGAGGCATGTGTCTAGCCTGTTTGTGTAGTGAAAGTGTAACTGAAAGAGCTTTCTAAGGTAAGGTAGAAGGTTAGGATTGGGTCAGGATTAAAGAATAAGGTTAGGGTTAGCAGGCATTGGTAACAAGGCACAAGAGGTTAAGAAAAACCCTTTCCATAATATTACGACTATTCAGACAAGTGATGTCTGAATATGTGATGGGGGATTTATGATCAGATCACAAAAGGAAACTATTTACATTTGCAATCTTTTCCCCCAGAGCTATGAAATTTCTGAGATATTGACTTTTAATATTCCAGGATCAATGACTTTAGTTTCAATATTTGTGTATTTTGATAAATTAACATATACTCACACAGAGAGTGATAACTGGATTTTGCAAGGCTGAAATTATAATATGCAAGTTCTCTTCAATATCATAACTAATCAAACTTCAAGATTCTAATGTTCTTCTCCAGTGATGAAGCCTGGGCAAAATTTACTTCTGATAAAACTCTTAACTCAGTATGCTGGTACATACGACTTAGAAATAAATACAAGAAATCCATTAAATAGTATAGACAGAAACAAAAGGATTCAGCAACCTGAAATATTTCTGCACAATAATAGTCAAACTGCTGTACCCATGGTAATAATCTACTCTTCCCCTTCCCTTCCTCAAGTGTATTTAACAAGAATAGCGATGAATTACGAATTGTTTTGAAAATGTAGTCCGTATCTCCTTTTCTTATCTACCTATAAATTTTCTCAGATCAAAGCACTAACATGAGAATTTCTCTACTAATAAGATCAGAATATGCACAGGAAACTCCTTTCTAAATAAGGGACTCCAGATCTATAGTCTCTCAGCACATTCCACCAACATTTTCCCTAGCTACTGCCTCAATGCTCTTAAGTAAAGAGGAGTATAATGTAGAGTATTCATTTATTTAACATATGTTGACCAGGAAAGTCCAACTTTGGGGGGTCAAAGGCCCACACATAGGAACAGATTTTAAAAATTGCTCTTATAAACTTAGCAAGTTGAGAAAATAACAGGATTTGTCTTAGCATGTATTTTCTGAGAATATGAAGTTTGAAACTCTGATGTATGTCATTATTCAGTGACTTTAATCCTCAGATCATCCCACAGATTTGCCAGAAAACCACAGATTTTATGAGAAACAGACCAAAAATATTAAGTAAAATTTGGACATTCCATGAAAATCTGGACAGTTGAGAGGTATGACTGCAAGTAGTTATAAGAAGCTTGTGGTCAATGAGCAGAGTTGAAGCATGTATGACCGTATGCCCCTAACTACCATCATAATGTTTAGCTCACTCCCACAATGTAGAGATATGTAGAATTCTTACCAACATCCATGCCATGTTAATTATAATACAACAGTCAGACAACAAACAGGAAGCAGTAATCTAGAAATGACAGCTGTACTATGGTGACATAAAAATGCACTTCTAATCTAAATATGTAGCAACAATCACTTTGCCTTTATTATAGAAACAGGGTCCAGGTTCAGAGGGCTGGGACACATCACATACAGAAAAGTCAGTCTTGGTCTCATGCAATAGACCAAGTAGACCAGTCTTTAGGAAGACATTTCCCATAGTCTAGGAAGCTTGATGCAGTAAATGGAAAATCATACCCTGACTCTCCATCCTCTCAACATGCCTACTACAGATTATATACAGTGAGCTGTTACCAAGTGGAATAATGCTACCAAATATAATTCAAGAATGTATAAAATGCACATCTACAATAACACAGCCCATAATTCATCTATTGTAAGCACTGATTAACCAATAGTTCATAAATGAGCAGCCATTTTATACACATATGTGTATATAAGTATATATATATATAAGTATATATATATATATATATATATATATATATATATATATATATATATATATAAATGACAGTCCATAGCCCTATAATACGGCACATCATATATGACTATATGACTTCATCATTTGTACCATAGGGGAATACACAACATATAACACAGACACGGTTTGTTTTAGTCTGTGGTAGTTAGCTAGGATGAAGGACCTCGGTATATGCCTGGTAGCAATCTTGTAGAGCATGCTGTACACATGCATCTGCCATAAATTGTAGCATGTCCAAATCCAGTACACGTTGCCTGCCTGCCACAACCCTAGCATGTAATAACTATGAGTTACATGGACAAGAGACAGCAGTCTGTCCCGATTGTCACAATATCTTTCACTCCTTCACTGCTCTTCTGTGTTGTGTTGTCTATCACCCCCTTAAATCTTTCCCTCATATGGCTCCCATCCAGTGTTGCTTATCTCCCCTTTGTGTACATCTCTGTTTATATCTGCTCACTGTGTTTTCTGTACTATACTTATCAACAGGATGTCAATATAATATTGCCTTTTAGGTACGTAATTGACACATTTCACTTAACCCCTGCTTGTTTGCATAATACACAAACACTGAAGATAATTTTATTTGCACTGATTATAACCATGAATTTTATGAAGTGACATAACTTTTTGTTGATATATAATGCTGTCTGGAGCTAAAGGCAGAGAGTGATGGAAATAAAACTGCAGTCTGTCAAAGTTTATATTGAAACATCCAGCTCTCTTAAATAAGGTGAACATATCAAAGTGACAATCTTTGAACCTCAGCACAAGGGAAAGCCTACAATATGAAGATATGGAATATCACATAAAACTATAAAATCGTCATTTTTCTGAGGAGGGTATGTTCTACTGCATTCTCCTGCTTTAATTTCTCCAAGTATTTTAAGTTTCTAATACCACAACAGGAATGGACCCTATTGCTAAGTCAAAGTATGATTAAAGTTTGTGAAATTAGTATTGCTTCAATCTTTAATGTTAGCCAAAAGTGCTCTTTGCAGCACCAGTAATGTGTCCTGAACTGACTCCTTCTGCAATTCATAAGGAGTTACATGTATCGGTAGCATATCTAAATAAGACTAAATTATCTTTTATATGACCTAATACTACTACTATTATTGGAACTGTCTGGAGAGCTTTCTTCCACATTGCCCTCGTTTCCACCTGAAAAGTTTGTTATTTTATGACTTTGTGTCTCTCTGTGCGTAAGACACTATAATCACTGGGTGTAGCACTTTCAGTGATCAATGATATTTTTGTCTTCTTTTCATAGACTATGACATCTGGTTTTCTTGCATCTATTTTTTGAACTGTTGGTAATGGGGATCCCATGTGATATAAACTTCATCATTCTCTGCAATGCTTTGTGGCTTGTGTTTCTAATGCTTCTCAACTATTTCAGTATTGTAATGTTTGCACAATCCCAGTGCAACATTTTTGCCACATTATTATGCCTTTCAGTATACAGGTCCTCTCTCATAAGTGTATCACACCCAGCAAAAGATGTGCGACTGCTTCCAGTTCTGCTTTACAGAACCTGCATTTGTGTTTTTCTCCCACATACTCAGCATGTACATAGTCCACTGTCCTGGGCCACCAATGTTAACCTTTCATCTTTTAGTTTAAATTCACCTCTCCTTAACCATTCCATCAGATCCTGATCAACATGAGGTTATTTTGGGAGTTTTCTGTACTTGCAATTATATTTATGCCTTTTTCACATCTCTTCCCTTCTCATCTGATTCTTCTGCTTATATTCGTATTTTTATTTTGTTGGCATATTCAGTTGCTGCCTGATTTTTGTCTAATTCTGCTTTTGTTTCCATTCTTGCTTGACACTGATATGCTTCTTTAAACTAAGCAGGAAGTCATCTTAGATCTGTTCTCTTCATGCTTCTAAACTTTCACTATGTTTGGATCTGATGAGGTCAGCAGCTATGTATGCAGTCCTATGATTGCAGATGTATACATGTAATCAATTTTGAGGAGGTCCATACCGCCGTTAGAATGAGGAATATATAATCTTGGTATACACTGATTTTTATATATCATTTGATGTGCATGAAACTTTATTTTGTTTTGTTTTCCTATCCAACTGATTCAAAACCTTTAGGGGCAGTCACTTACCCCAAAATTGTAGGTTAAAACAGACAGAGCAAACTGGTTTATAGCTTGGATTTTGTTCCTAGAGGTCAGGATTGTTTTCAGTAGTAATTTTAGCCTACTAAAACATTCATTAGTGAGTTTTTTTATAATAAATTTATTAAATTATCACATATGACATAGGCAGTCTTACATTTATATAAATGAAAAATAAACAACATTGACACCACTTTAGTTGCAAACATTATATATTACAGACACCACTGAAACAATTATAGTTACAAACATTATACATCACTTATAATCTATCCATTCATAGTCAGTTAAGCATTATATGGCTCATTCAAATCTTGCCTCTTAATCTTCATTCTTTCTCTGCATATATTGTTCCCACAATTCCCATTTTTTTCTATGTAGTTTGCTCCATCATTCTAAAGATCCTAATTCCAGTGTTTTAACTCTGTTAATATATTCACTACTTCTAGAATTCCTTACTGAGTTTTGTTCACATTTGTTCATGTTTTATTATCGATTCTTCATCAATTATGAAATATTTATACACCTCCTCTTTCTCAAGTTCCTTTAGATCACATTTCTGTCGCAGACTGATATTTTCTTTTTGTTTCAACTTTCCCACTTTAAACATTACTTTTGTACATTTATCAAGACCAAATGACATTCTTATAACATCTGAGAAAGTTTTGACCACTTCTAATTATGCTTTCAGCTTCAAATTGTACCCATGACCTAATGTGTTAGGTAGACAACTTAATGGGTTAACGGTAAGACAAAAGAGCAATAGTGACAAAGAGTCACCATGAAATATCCCCCCTTTGAATTTCTATTTCTGGGATAATAATTTGTCCTGTATCATGGTTTAGTTGCAAAGTGATTTGCCACTGTTTCATAGTCACTGTAATATAATTGATCATTGTAGGGTGTATCTTATACATCTGCAAGCACTACTTTATCCATGAATGTGGGATGCTGTCAGGTGTTTTTTTTTGTAAAATATCATGCCATACTTAAATTCTTAATGAAATTTCAAGACGGCAACTAGTAAAACCAAGAAGCGATATCCTGAAAATAAAAAATAAAAGACCAACAATAAAAAGTAATCAATGCAATGTACACAGAACGCATTGATTACTTTTTATTGTTGGTCTTTTATCTTTTATTTTTTCATCAAGTGTGTGCAATAAACGCTACTGGACTACCCAGGATACTTAAATTCTACCTCTTTTTACAATTCTCCATTATGACTTTATTTAATAACAAATGATCCTTTGCTCCATATGACTTTCTTTTGTTACCCTTTTGCTCTGTTGTCATGACTGAGTTTTCTTCTAAATAACTATAAACTCTGTCAGCATCATTTCCAGTGTATAGTTTATACATCATCAGAAGGCAAGTTATTTATCTATTGTTTTTAGGGTGTCTATATTATATTGCCGAAACGGCATTACAGCGAATGCTGTTTCAATGACAAATATAGAGCGAAATCCAAAAAAAGCGAAACCCCAGGTCACCGATTTTTTTCCTAGGGAAAAAAAATGAGTAGACCAACAGGACAAAATACACCAGTAAAAAAATTTCAAAGTGGGGGGCTTTGTCCCCCACACCCCCCAATGTGGAGGGCTGTGCACCCGACACCCCCCCAATTAAATATAGCAACTCCAAGATCACACTACATTAGAGTAAAGGGCAATGTCATGGCTCAGGCCAAGCAATTTTTTTTTCCCTAGGAGAAAAATCACTGGTCTGAGCTTCTGCTGTTTTGGGATTTTGGTCTTTATTTCTCATCAAAATGGCATTCACTGTAATGCCGTTTCAACAATATAATATAGACCCATATTTAGGACAGTTTGCAGGATCATTCCTAAGGAGGAGTATCATTTTTTCTGTTGTTAACCAAGTTGGTGTCTATTTGGGGTGCACATATAAGTAGTTTTCACTCAGTAGTAAATTTTCATGTAAAGATGTTAATACTTTTAGCCAGAAGTTATTTACTGCATCTGGGCCTGCAGTTTTCCATTTAGGATCTTTTCTTAATTTTATTTCAATTTACCTGGCCGTTAACGTCATCCCATTTCATATCGTATATATTTTAATGTCTTACTGTTTCTTTTATTTGTCCTATCCATTCAGCATCTTTATTATGATCCACAGGATCTTCATATATATTTCTTTAAAATGTTTCTTCTTTTTTCTTTTGTTTGTTTTTGCTGGTATTTCTATTCCTTTTGCTTTGTTTCCCAATCCTCTATAAAACTTTTTGGGACAATAATGAATTGCTTATATTGTACTTTCCCTTTATATTTATCTGCATATCTACTATGTTTTTCTGCCTGTGCTGATATCTTTAGTTCTTATTTGCAATAGCGTACGATAAATCCTGATCTGTTCTGTTACTGAGCATTGCTTTTGTAACATCTTTGTAAGTATTTTTGATTATCTGTTCCTTCTTCTGCTCTTCTAACAGTGATACTTCTTGTCTTAATTGCTTTATAGTTTTCTCTGTTCAATACTTCTCTGATGGCATTTGATTTCTTCCCTTTCTGTACCTTATTACCCTGTATTTTTGTGGTAAGACGTTATCTGTTATTAATTTAGCTGCACAGTAATATATCTTATTTACTTCTGTTATGTCACATGAATTTCTGTTAGTAGTCTTGATTACTGTGTTCATTTGTTTTATCAGACTTCTAACATTTTGGATCTTATTGACTTTTTGTAATCTATTTCTTTCAATCTTAATATATCTAGCCATCTCTCTTAAATCAATCAACTCTCTCATTAGGTCATTTTCTTCTAAACTGACAGCACATTCTTTATTCTTTATTTGCTGTGGGCATTCTACAGAAAGTTGCAGAACATCTTCCTGTGACATATGTTCTTCAGCTGCATTCTTCGTCATCTTATCTTTCATATGGAAACTCACTGACCTATCACTCCACAACATTGTGTCCATCAGAGTTGCTACCATTTCCTGTTCCTTCCCTTGTAACTTCAACTGACCTGTTGTACTAGTTTCCTACAAAAGCTGCAGTGTATCTTCATGATGCAACTGATCAAGATGCTTCCCGTTCCACCTATTTTTCCTTAATTTGTGGAATCACTGTTCTATCATGCTGCGACATTACTAGAGTTGGATTTTCTACACTAAATCCATCACTCCACAGGTAATCCATAACTTCAATTTCTATTTCTTTGACTACTCCATTACTAATCCTCATTTATACTTTCACATTGTTTTCTTATTTTTTATGTATTATAAATTTTTTCCTATCTGGGTGCCTTTACCTGTCTTTCTATTTAAATATTTTTGGTGCTGCTTTTTTTCATATCGATTAGTTTTGCTTTCTCCTCTGCATAAATATTGCACCATATTAAATCTCTTTTTCTTTTTCACATCCATATTTCTCCTTCAGATGTCTCCCAATTCACCTGTTTCTCCTTATTTGGGAACTCATTCTTCCATCATGTTGTGACATGACCTGTGTTAGACTTTCTACACTAAATCCTGCACTCTGCAGGTGTTCCACAACTGCAGCTTTATTTGTTTAACTAAACTAATCTTCTGTTCTACATTCCCTTCTGTGATCTTATTTCTTTGTTTTGTGAAATTTTCCATATCTGGGTGCCTCTGCCTGTGTTTCTCTACAAATATCTTTGGAGCTGCTTTTTTGTACTGATTAGATTGGTTTTCTCCTTTGCATAAATATTACACATCACATTCTTTCCCATGTCCACATTTCTTTTTTATATATTTCAAAAATCTAGGTTTTGTTGCTTATATTTTCACCCTTCCTCAGTCACTTCTGTTTCCAAACAGCCCAAGATTTCTTGGTCTATATAATATTTTCATGAATCTATTGTATTAATGAACACAAATTTGAATTTGAAAAATTTAACAGTTTTTTTCTTGTGTAAGTATTTTTCTTTCCTCTAATTTCTCACTCATTGTGGATCTTTTATTATTATATAAATCTTTATATTAGTACCTCCAATGCTGAGTAAGCTCAGAGAAAATAGAAACAGCTTTTCCATTTTCTCTGACTTCTGACATCTAAGCAATACTAATGCATATCACCTGTAACAAAACAACATCGAACATACTCAGATGTCTACAAGACAAGCTCTATGTCAAAACATTTATTACACTTTAAGTGAAGACATTGCATTTATTTAGTTTTTTTGCTAAGTAGGTAGATGGGCTGCTATAATGACCATTTTCAGCCACTACCTGGGAGCCAAGGCACAAAGTAACAATACTGAAGTGATAAATCAAAGGCAATGACAGTATTAATATTCCTTGTCAAACTGTAGTGTTTCTATTTACTGTGTTAGTATTGGTAACAAACTTGCTACCTTCAGGAATGCCTTTAAGGTAGTTTATCATTCATGGATGAAAAAATGGAGAATTTTGTGTGCTCTCACATATGCTGCAGCAAAGAATTGAACATTATATACAGCACGTTGGATTCAGATGACTATGAGTTACTTCTATATCACCAGTAATTTGATACAATGCTCCTGTTATCAGGCTGCAGGGGGATGAAAACTTGGTTCTTAGCAGGATGATATTGTCTGCATGATATACATCACAAATGTGACAGAAGATAGGACCAGGCATTGAAACACAGATCAATGAGATAAAGTTCTAGGCCTGGCCCCATGGCACAGAGATATGGTGTACTGACTTTGACCCAGGCAATTAGAGCTCCATTAGTGCTGTCAACATTTCAGAAGCCATGGCAGGTAGGGAGGAGAACGAAGAGGCATGACCCACTTGTCTCTCCTGGGGGAAGGAGAGGTAGAGGTTGCAGAAGCTCCCTGAGCACAAATGGTGGTGTGATTTGGTGGTGCTTGAGAATGGAAGAGCAGAGCTGTTTGTTATTTATTTTTATTTTATTTATTTTATTTTACATTTGTTGACCGGGCTAGTCCAGCTGGATAATTTCCATTTTCAGTGGAGGCCCGGGGAGAAAAGCTCCACAATTAAAACAAGGTTAAACATTTAAGCAACAATGCATACATTTCAGTGTAGTAGAAAATACAGTGAAAAAAAACAGGTAAAAAACAAATAGCCTAAGCTATATATTCATATTTTTTTTTTTTTTTTTTTTTTTTTTTTTTTTTTAAACAGTAATTTAGTCATTTGAAATAGCAGGGAAAGATAGTGATTTTTATGTAGGGAGGTATGGCTGAAGAGCGAAGAAGTCATTTAGTCTGGATTGGTACAGGAGTAGAGCCAGAAGTTGTTAAGATGTAATAGAAGTTGTTTTTTGAAAAGTTGAAAGGAGTCTAGTGAGGTAATGTGTTGGGGGAGGTTATTCCATATTTTCCCTATGGAGTTTGAAAATAGACAGTTGCCTGCTGAATTTGTAATTCTAGTTGTGGTGACTTGTATCTTTTCAGCAGATCGCAGCTGTTTCAAGTTTTTGTAGGGAGTAAGGAGGTTACTGAGAGCTGGTGTTTTTGTTGGTTGATAAAGAATGTTATGTGTAATTAAGAGTTGTTGATAGATAAGCTTGTTAGGTAGTTCTAACCATTGTAATTGTTTTAAGTTATTACAGTGGTGAGTTCTGTACTGGGATGCTGTGGCAAAACGGGCTATATTATGATAGGATGTAGTTAGTTTTTCAGGTTACCTTTAGAGAGATTGGTGTAAATAGAGGAAGCATACAGTAGGGTGGAGATAAGATGTGATTGAGCTAAGGTGGTCCGTGCTTCTGGAGTAAGGAAGGGTTTTATTCTGTACAGTGAACCTATCTTTTTATTTACTGCTTTTATAGTGTTATTGATATGACAATCATAGTTAAGATTATTATCAATAGTAACACCAAGCAGTTTGGTAGTAGAGTCTGGGGAGATAAGAGAATTGTCAGCTGCAGTAATAGTAAAATTTAGTTGAGGAGATTTGTGGGTAGGTGAGAATAGTAATAGTTTTGTTTTCTTGGAGTTGAGAAGGAGACATCTTTTGAGAACCATTGTTCAACGGTTGAAAAGGTAGATTGTGTGAGTGACTGGAGTTCAGATTGGGTGGGAGCTGTACAGATGATGGTAGAATCATCTGCATATTGTATGCAGGTAGTGTTATGGATAGATGATTGAAGATCATTAATAAAGATAGAGAATAAGAGTGGACCTAATATTGATCCTTGAGGTACTCCTAAGGAGATAGGTAGTAGAGCAGATAGAGAATTTTTCCAGAGTACTGCTTGTTGTCGGTTTTCAAGGTAGGATGAGAACCAGGTTAAGGAGGAAAAATCCAAGGCAAGTGAGTTTAGTATGTGTAGGAGAAGTTTATGGTTGACCATGTCGAAGGCTTTTGACAGGTCTAGGAAAAGAGAAGCAGTTAGTTTGTTATTATTACGGTTACAGTTTATTGTGTTAGTAAAGGAAAGTAGTGCAGTGGTCGTACTATGTGAGGGTCTAAATCCATGTTGAGTGTTTGCTAGTAGGTTATTTTGAAGGAGATGGTTAAGTAGTTGTTTGTGTATACATTTTTCCATGATTTTAGCTAGTGGAGATAATAGTGCTATTGGGCAGTAGTTAGAGAGGTCAGTGGATTTGCCTCCTTTATGTAAGGGTATGATGTGTGCAATCTTCCAGATTGCTGGAAAATCACTTTCTTTTATGGATCTGTTTATTAGGATCGAAACAGGGTAGGCTATAGCTTTTGCTGCTACCTGAAGGAATTCAGCAGGAAGCTTATCTCCTGAGGGGGTAGTGGGTTTAAGTTTTTGTAAGAGAGATTGTATGTAGGAGGTGGGTATGGGTTGAAGTTGAAGGGAAGGTATGACTTTGTTGGTGTTACTTAAGATCAGTTGGGAAGCATCAGGGGATAAATGGCTTGCTAGTGTTTGTATGGAAGTAGTAAAGAAGCTATTGAAGTTATTGGCTATTAAAGAGGGATTATCAGGGTCTAGATTCTGTGGGTTAGGTGTTACTATTTTACCTGGGGTAAGTAGATGATTGATAGTAGACCAGAACCTTTTTTGGTTCTTTTTTTGTGGATTGCTGAAGTTCTACATAGTAGTTCTTTTTGTCTGAAATAATAGCATTTTTGGTTTTGTTTCTCAGCTCTCTAAAGGTTTGATAGTCTGTTGGGTTTCTAGAGGAGCCATTTCTTCCAAGATTTATTTTAAGCCTGATCTTTTGTTTAGTATTAGAGGTAAGCCAGGGTGCTGTTCTGGTCTTTATTCTAATGGTACGACTTGGGGCATGGTGGTTTAGGATTGTAAGGAATGCTGAGTTGAAATATTCTACGGCTTTGTTGAGAGAGAGGTGCTTTAGAGGGTCCAATTGTATTGTGAGAGTTCTGTTTGAAATCTTTGGGGATTAAATTGTTTCTTTGAATATAGTGTTCTATGTGAGGTAGGTAAGTTTTGATGAGTTTTAGCTCTAATGACATATGTGAGGGAGTGATCGCTAAGGTCATCAGGAAGGATGCCAGTTTTGTAGCTTTGTGGGGGAGTTTGTAAGAACCCAGTCTAAGGTGGTTTCTTTTTGCTTGTTTTATTTATTCTAGTGGCACTATCAATTAGTTGTTTGAAACCAAAATGTTTAAATGGGAAGTAGGGTTAGCATTGTTACAAGATTTCCAGTCAATGTTAAAGTCTCCAAGGAGTAGTGTTTCTTGAGGGAGGTAATTTGAGAGTTGTTCAAGAAGTTGTTCTAATGTGGGGATATTATTTCCTGGAGGCAGATAAGCACAAATGATGTTTATTGATTTAGTAGTATTAATTTGAACTCTAGAGCAGATTATTTCGACATTATTGTTTTGGGTAAGAGCAAGGTCAAGAAGAGTAAGCTTCAGGTTAGATTTATATAGGATAGCTACTCCACCTCCTTTCTTGGAGGTGCGATCAAGTCTAACAATGTTATATCCAGGTGGGGTAATTTCAATATCTTTAATAGATGGTTTTAGCCAGGTTTCTGATAAGCATAGAATGTCAAAGTTGTGTACTTCTAGTAGGGCGTGTATTTGACTAACTTTATTACAGATACTGCGTATATTTAGGTGGGCCAAGGATAGTATGTTTGTAGTTATAGTTGATGGAGGAAGGAGAGCTTTTATATGGTGACTGTGTGTTTCAGTAGTTGTAGGTTGAGGGCCTGGATTGGGGTGTATGTCACCGTCCTGAAGTAGATGGAGTAGTAGACCATAGTTTTTGGATATGTGTTTTAGAGATGTGTCAAATACTTTCTTTGATTTAGTTTTTAGTAGTTTACAATGAAATAGTCTATGGTATTTGGGAAGTAGATATATGGTTTGTGATGAGGTAGGTAAATAGGATGAAGGTAGGTATGTTGTAGGTGTACTAGTATGTTTTGAGGGAAGTGAGAGAGAAATAGTTAAGGAGGGAGGCAATGTCCCTTGCAGAAGTGAGGGATGACCAGTACAGATGACTCATTGCATACCCTTTTCTTTTGTAATTATCAGGAATATAGGGCTTAAAGTAAAAGCCTGAACCACCCTTCATTGCCTTAATGATGGCACCTCCCACTTGACCCTCACACAGGTGACGAGGAATGAATGAGTCAAATAGCCAAGACACGTCTAATGACTGTCAGGTAGTAGTTAAAAAAGGGGGATAAAGTTGTGCCTTGCACAGAATCTCTGTTTCTTATCATTGTATTTCAGTCGCAGTACTTTTGACACTAAATGCTGTGCTGCCCCACTTAGTGTCATTTTAGCCCACATAGTTCAACTTTTTGCCACTTGCAGAACCACTTATCTGCAATTTTGTATCAAGCGAAGGAATGTGACATTATTTTCATATCACAAATCTTCTCTGTCATTACCCTGATTAATATATTGTATCCATTTCACACCTGCCTTTTCACTCATTCTTGAAATGCAAACGATATGCATGCCTGTATATTGCCACAATGCAGGTTGAGGCCTTGCTTGTCTTCTTCATAAAATCGTGCCATGCTATAATCCTGCAGCTCAACTATTTATATATATGCAAGATAACCCTACCACCAATTACATCTCAAAAATCTCATTTACTTTTTTTCTTATAGTAATTAACTGTAGGTTAAATTAATGTTGTTTTTTCCCCTTGTCTTTTTCATACCTTAAGTAAAAATTCATTTCTACCACTATTGCTGGAAAATTAGTGATTTTTATGATAACTCATGTGCTCAAGATAAGTTGAAAAAAGACCTTCCGTACAACTAATCAGCACTTAATGACTTTTTCTGAAAAAATATTATGTATGTCTATTGTCCAGTCTGCACAGAAATCACTTGGTTTAAACAATTATATAGTTTTATTAGTAATAATACTACTAGTTTCATTTCACTAAAATTAGAAATGGGAAGACAGAAAAAAACATTAAAAAACTCTGCTAAAATACATATATACTACATAATATATAGACATAACATTGAAACAGCCATCATTTATAAATGCATATAAAGTTACTAGCAGTGAGGTAAGAATAGTTTGAAAATTTACTGCACGTTTAAAAAAAATAAAAAAGCCAAGGCAACACTTATTCATGTTATCACCAAACTCCTGAGTACATTTTTTTTAAAAGTGAAAAATCTAAAGAATGTTCTTGTACTTACAAATTTAGGTAGCAGGCACTCTGATGGCACAGCTATATATAAATCCCTGCTAGTCTGTATTTGACAAGTTGCTATAAACTTAGCAGATTTAGAAATGTACTCGAACGTAAAACATTTGCTTCTGAGAATTGTGAGATAAAATTCACTATTAGTCACGTTTTCAGCCCGTTCTCTTGAGCCATTATTTATATGGTTAATTATTATTCAAATGTCTTTAAGCAGGGAACCATTCTGACAATCTTAAAAATTATTTAAAATCTCTGATCATGCTTTGACTCAAACACATAACTGTTTTAAATACGTTACGTACTGTGTAGTAAATAATAAGTACGTCACAAGTATGTATGTATGACAAAATAGTCTAGGATACCTGAAGGCAGACTATAAGTATTACGAATGAAGGTTTATTTTATTGGTTATTCACAATGTAGACTGCTTGATGTTAGAGTTCTCACTGTGATATCTAGGACAGACATAATGTCAAGTGTGGGCCAGTACAATATGGAATAGGCAGCTTAGTATGCTGAACCTGACACCATGTATTGCTGCTCATGTACACTGGGCAAACAGTCATGATATGCACTGGCTGTCACTAGAAAACTACAGCGGTGAACCACCAGGGCTGTATTTTATTGCACTGTGTTAAATGCAGAGCACAGATCACTAAGGTTCTTGACTGGGGAAGGGGGTATGACATTTCTTCGCAACCCAAATAAGTTGCTTGGGCAGAATCAAATCAATATTCTTTCATCTGGGGAAACAGATTGCTGACTCTTCAGTGGGTGAAGAACAGAGACTGCAAAAACAGTTAATAACATACTGTTTAGAAGGATTTCTGTTCACTGTCAGAATGAAGTTATATTTAAATGCACTGAGGATTACATACTTGTCTTGGTGTACCCTGGCCTGTATGCATCGTTTCTGCAATAAATGCCTTAGTTCATGTACTACTTGGTGCTTTTCCTCATTTTACTGGTACATTCAGCATTAAAAAGCCCACTTCCTTCTAAGATACAGCAGTGTGACAATCCACTTTTGATTATGGATCACCAATGCAATTGCAAGTAAAGCAACACACAAGACACGGAAGCAACCACCCAAAAGACTGTTTTACCAAAATGACAAAGTACTTTGGTTAAACTTAGACACAGCCTACATTTTATGCATTGGGTGATCCATTTATATCCCTAAATGCTTGGCTAAATTATAATCTCTGAGATCTTTAACAGCTTGGAGAAAAACAAGTAAAATACATCTTTTAAGCTGAAGCAACCTTGAAGTTTGCCAAACACATAAAAAAGAACTACTCCTTTCAGCAATATTCAGTCTGTTGACATCAACCAGTTCCACTGAAATAGCTGCAATGAACTAACCTTATATGTATTTTCGTTTTCCTCACTTATAGACTGGAATGATAATTTCAGAATACAGGGTATTGTCTATGGCAGGCAATAGCTTCAACAGCAATGCGGATAACTGTCAACAAACAGGAACAATATGGTCAAAATAGTCTGTCAATGCAGGAGATCTATCACCATAAAGTCACATTAAAGCCTGAACAGCAGATGCAGAGTATTAAAATATGTGTAGTTTGTGTACCTTAGGTGACATGGAAAGATGTTCTCTAGAAGAGGGTAGATTAACACTGTTACTTTGCACTGAATCTGTAGCTGGACTGGAAATTCTAAACTGGCCATAGGTGTGCATGTGAGTGCCTGGTATGAAAGAATAACCATGGCAGGGCTAGCCACCTAGCAGTGTGAACCTTGGCTGTAAATAATCGTCACTGTTGACCAATGAATGAGTAGTGGATTGGCAGTAGGTGCACAAATAAGATGAGTACAGAGCCAAAGTAGAAAAAAAATCCAAACAGTTTTAATAATTAATTAAGCGCTTTCGCCCTGTAGCTCTCAGGATGTCAACAGATTAAAAAACAGAGTAATACAGCAGTTCAAATAACATCACACATCCCCAAACTGAGGCAGAATCACTGCAATTAAATATTCAGATCTTCAAGGACAACCACTGTGCTCTGAAAGCAATAGCACATGTTGAACTCTACCAAAATCATATCTAGTTGTCGCATAAAATAAAATAAAATAAAATACAGTGCAATATACTTTGTAGTTATTTGTCTTAAAATGTCCTGTTTAAGTGAACATTTAAAATATTTAAAATATTGGAAATGTGATATATGGACACAGTGAATGTGCTTGTTTAATTTTTTTAAACAAACAACGTATAATAGGATATTAGTTCTTATGAAGCTTATCAGGTATATGTATGTTCTTAGTATTCCCAGTAAGTAGTATATCTAGTAAACAAGTAAAGCAAAAGGTGAGAATATCCTATGACAAGCAAATGTTAAACACAGAAAGTACAACAGTAAGAGTAGCTACAATTTAGCTACCCTCCATTTTAAGACTGGCTTCACGGAAACCTAGTCATTCAAGCCAACCTGTGTAAAGGCATTCAACCTAAATTGCCGCACCGATCCCTTATATTGCACAGTATTTCCCAGTCACCCCCCTGGAGTCCATATCAACCTTCTCTAGAATAGGAAATGAAAATTTGCCATGGGAAATTTTTGAGAGGGAATGCTTAAATAGACTATTGTTGGGGTTTTAGTTCTAATACTATATGTGTACTTGTATATTATTTTCTTTAAAGTTCTTTCTGTCTTTCCAGTGTACAAATAAAGACATTTGCTACAAATTGCCAAATAAATGATTTATTATTTATTTATTTATTAACATTTGTTAACCGGGTTTATCCAACTGGGCTTGTGGCCCATTTTCAATGAAGACCCGAGGAGAAAAGCTCCAGTAGTACATTTTTAAACAAGTACAATTTTAAACAATATTGATATAAAAGCAGTTATAGCAAAAATATTCACATATGTTGGGTTACATGCATAAAGTTAAAGTTGCATTAAAAAGAAGCTTAGTAACATAATTTTACATTTATATAGTTCAATACGTCAACAATAAAAAAATTTTGTTTGTATAAAATTATGCAAATGCATAGTAGACACATTGGAGAGAGAGGCATAATGAGGTACTAAGTATGGACCTTTGAGGGTACATAAAGGGAAGGAAGACTAGATGGGGTCATGGCAAGGGCAGGTCCTAGAATTGAGAAAATAAGCTTTTAGTTCATTTTTGAAGAGTGAGGTGTGGGAGATTGAATGTAAGTCAAGGGGAAGTTTGTTCCAAGCATGGGCAAGGGAGTGTTTGTAGAGTAGTTTGCCTACTGACCTAAACTAATCCTTTGCTGTTAAAAATTCCCTTCCTGAAAACTACAGTACTTTTTGCTGCGTTAAGTAATGCCCTCACTTTCCAGGATGTAAAGGCATTGTCCACAGTTCCCACATTTACTAGTACCTGATTTTCCTTTGTTCTTTTTGTAATGGGTGTTCATTTCGTATAAGCACTTCAGGTTGTGTCCTGTTTTGAATACAAACCTAGGGTCGGTGCCTAAGACCGCCACCAAATCAGGATTGAACCTGAGCATGTTCCAGTTACAAGAGATAATCTCTTTGATTTTTGGTGCAAAGTAACTGAATCATAGCCCTGTTCTGGTTTTCATCTACCATATTAGTAACAAGCTTGGGAGTTGCAAACTCGATGCCCAAAAGGCGCTTGTACTTATTTCCCCATCCTGCTTTAACTTCATGTGTGATACTGGTCACAAAATCTTATGGATAAACCTTATCCATAAATAAGTCTGAGATGAGCTCAATTTTATTAATAAGATCTTCTATGTTGGAGGTCATCATGGCTGTGAGTGTAAGTTGCTCTTTCACCTGATATATACGAACACACATATAACATTAGAACCAAAAACCCCAACAATGCTCTATTTAAGCATTTCCTCTCAAACATTTTTCATGATAAATTTTCATTTGCTGTTCTAGAGCAGGTTGGCATGGACCCAAGGGGGGAGGATGACTGGGAAAATACTTTGCAGTATAAGGAATTGGTGTGGCAATTTAGGCTGAATGTCTTTATATACCCTGGCTTGAACATCTACGTTTCCATGGAGCCCGTTTTAAAATGGAGGGCAGGTAAATTGTAGCTACTCTTACTGTTTTACTTTCTACATTAAACGTTTGCTTATCATAGGGTAACCTTCATAGCAATCAATATCTTATTATACTTTGTTTAAAAAAAATAAACAACCACATTCACTATGTCCATATTTCACATTTCCAATACTTTAAATATTTTAAATGTTCATTTAAACAGGACATTTTAAGACAAAATCAGTGCAAAGTATATTGGACTGTATTTTATTTTATTTTATGTGACAACACGATATGATTTTGGTAGACTTTAACATGTGCTATTGCTTTAAGAGCACAATGGTTGTCCTTGATGATCTGAATATTTAATTGCAATGATTCTGTCTCGGTTTGGGGATGTTTGATGTTATTTAAACTGCTCTGTTATTCTGACGAAGTCCTGAGAGCTACAGGACAAAAGCACTTAATCAATTATTAAAACTATTTGGATTTTTTTTACTTTGGCTCTGTTCTCTTCTTATTAGCACAGCTACTGCCAAGACACCATTCATTCACTGGTTTTGGTCTTTTCATTGGTGGTTTTTGCCTGATTTAATGTGTTCAGTTTTAACCTTGGCATTTGGTTTTGGTGTGCTTCATGGAGATGAGCCAGTTTTCAGAGAGTAATGTAGGAGTCAGCACCAGTTGGGAGGATCACTACTTTAAGGAAATGAATGATCTGTCCACCAGTTTCCTTAATTTGAATGGTGAGGTTCAACAACTTAAAGTAGAGTTTACCAGAGTAGTCGAGCTTCTCCCTCATCTGGGGACTTCTTACCTTGTGGCCAATCAGCAACGAGCTTGTCACAGGAAGACATTGAATGTTTCAAGAGCATGGTTGTCATGGCTGGTACAGGACTGGAATTTCCTTCCAGTGGCTTAAGAGAAGTTTAAGATGATCCACCAGCTAGTTTCCAGTATCAAGGAGCACAGGAGAATCACCATTCTTCAGAGAATGGCACAAGAAGCATCTTTTGCTCAAACGGCTCTGAACAAGCATGTATAAATCAAGGTACCTTTACTAACTTAAGGGACCAAGCTGTTCCTTCAGCTGGGTCATTTGTTAAAGGGCTTTCCTACAATTTTAACAATGCAGAACAATTCACATTTTGGGCTAATACATTTGAAGGCAGGAATCTTTTTGATAGAAATGCTGATTTAATAGGGGATCCAACAACACAGTTAACTTCAACATGGATTCCTTAAAGGACAGTATTTGTGCTTTTGAAGCAAAACTTCTCAAAGTGAAAAGTTTAAAGTTGGACAACATGTATACCTTGAAGAATGTATTAAGGGGCCGGTTGTGCCTCAAGGTTTACATGTATCCAAGTTTCCTAATAGATTGGATTACAATTTTGATATGGTGAAAGATTTCACTGATTTGTTTGATAGGTTTGGTTTTGACCTAATGAAACTTATCAAATACAACAAATGTAAAATTTATAGACTGTTGAATGAAGCAGAGGAACCTAATAACACTATTAGAAGTTATTTGCTCTTTGATTGTCATAGGGACACCTATGAAAATGCATTCAATAGATCTGATAAAAATGTAATGAGATTGCTAAACTTAAACAGAAAAAGTTGTCTAGGGATTTGAAGCAATATGTTGAAAATTTAGCTTATCCATTTAAGTTTTACAACAGTAAAGGGAGAAATACTTTTTATGATGTTAGAGGTGTTGCTAACCAACCAAACAAGAACTGTCAGAGTGCTGGTAGTCACAGCCTTACCACAGAAGAACCACACATTGATTTAGTAGATTCTCACACCCTTAGCAGCCCTAATAGGCAGGAAGTAGCTATAGCCAACAGTGAGGATTTTACCATAGTAAAAAAAAAAGTGAAACCACCGGGGAAAGCAAGGAGAAAAAACAAGAACTAGCTATAATGCAGCATGAGGATGGGGTGACACGCACTTTTAAAGGCTACTGCATTTAAAATTACAGCACCATGAAAATCACCCTGGAGCATTTTTCAGTTTTTGAAAAAGGACAAATTTGTTTCAACTGGAAAATTTAATATTTGTGATACACATATTGAACTCAAACTATTTATTAGAAAGTTAAATTCAGCCCTTGTCTTTAATAATGGGGAAGGAAAAGTGAGCAGAAAAGAGGTACCCTGTAAAGAAAAAGGATTTTTAACCCCCCATTACACCCCACTCTGTAGGTTTTTGAATCAGCATGTAGGTTGGAGCTATGCAAACTGTCTACAAACAAGAATTTACATAGGCCCTATAACAAGACACTTCAAGAGAAAGAGATCTTGGAAAAGTTGACCTGTAACCCTAACACCAGGGTTATGAAACCTGACAAGGGTGGGGGTACGGTTCTCTACGATGCAATAAACTACCCCACTATTATGTTCCACTTTCTACATGATACTGCCACATATTCTGTGGTTTCTAGAAATGAAATCAACATTACACACCACATAATATATTGATTCTTGGAGGATTTATTAATCAAAGAAAAGATATATGCAAAATCATATGACTTCTTAAAGGTGGACAAACCAAGAGTCCCTTCCATCTTCAGGACCCCAAGGCCCACAAGAGCAGACCAATAGTAGCTGCAGGGGGATCAAAGACATACTCGATAGCAGTCTTTATTGATAAATCTCTGAAGTTTGTTACACAAATGAAAATGCACATGGTAAAAGATTCTTGGATTTTTTAGGGAGGCTCACCCAAGATTTAATAACATCTGAAGTTGGCTTCCTAACTGTCTATGCTGTTGATCTTTTTTCTTCCATCCTTCCAGATGAAGGTTTAGATTTACTGCAAGATAGTTTATCCAGATTTGAGCAATTGAAGCACTGTGATATCAACTTGCTAGCTGAACTTACTAGAGTGGTACTTGAGAACAACTTCATTTTTTTTGAGGGGAAACCTTTAAACAGACCAAGAGTGTTGCAATGGGTGCAACCTGTGCTCCAATATATGCAAATGTGGTTCTACTAGAATGGGGGAAACAGCACATGTTTTACTCTGATTTTTGGTCATCCATCAAGTTATAGCTAAGATTTTTGGATAACATATTTATTCTCTGGGATGGGGCAGAGGAGAGGATCAGTGAATTTATTGCCTTTATAAATAGTACCACTGCTTTATTGAAATTCACATACACTTACCATAAAAGCAGAATAAACTATTTGGATATAAATATTGAAATTAGGACTGGCAAATTTTGATCAAAGGATTACAGGAAACCTACTTTTACTAATTCTTATTTGCCCTTCACCAGTGGCCACCCTATTAGTCAGAAAAGAAGTTTGGTGAAAGGGCAAGTTATACTAGTAGCCACAATGGCCTCCAACACTGAAGATCTTATTAATGAAATTGAGTTCATCTCAGACTTATTTATGGATAGGGTTTACCCACGGGATATTGTGACCGGTATCGCACATGAAGTTAAAGCAGGATGGGAAAATAAGTACAAGCCCCTTTTGGGTGCCGAGTTTGCTGCTCCCAAGTATGTTACTAATACTGTAGACAAAAACTACAACAGGGCTATGACAGTTGAGTTCATTTATGTTGCACCAAAAATCAAAGAGATTATTTCTTGTAATAGGAACATGCTCAAGTTAAATCCTGATTTGGTGGGGGTCTTAAGCATTGAACCTAAGTTTGTATTCAAAAAAGGACACAACTCAAAGTGCTTACATGAAATGAACACCCATCACAAAAAGAACACAGGAAAAGCAGGTACTAGTAAATGTGGTAACTGTGTACAATGCCTCTACATCCTGGAAAGTGAGGGCATTACTTTGGATAACATGGCACTTTTCAAGAAAGGAAACTGTAACAGCAAAGGATTAGTTTATTTGGCAATTTGTAGCAAAAGTCTTTAGGTTCATAGGTTCACAGGTAGGTACTAGGCTACTGGCCCTAGGGCCTATACAGGCCTAGCCAAAAAGGTACCCTGGTTTTTGCACCCAAGAAAGTGATTTTCCTGTGCCCCTGTCAAGTAGAGCCACAGAAGTGATCCCTGGGGTGAATTTCCTATTACCCATCCAATCATCAAGATTTTTCTTGAAGAGTGCTAATGAGGAGCTCTGTTTGACATAGATATGTAGTCTGTTCCAGAGTATGGGAAGTCTCTGGGACAGGAATCTATCCCTCTAGCATGTTATGCTTATTGTGGTGACAAGGTGTAGGTCCCTAGAGCGTGTAGCTCAGAGGGATTGGGATTTCTTTAAGTGGAGCATGTCCAACAGCTCTGGCTTTGTATGTTGGGCAGAGATCGCCTCTGAGTAGGCGATATGCGATGGAGTAAAGCTGGAGTTTTTTGAGACGGTCTGCGTAGAGCATCTGTTTGAGGCCAGTAATCCTCTTTGTGAGGTATTTTTGTGGCCTTTCCACTTGTTGTAGCTGTCTTGTGAGGTACATACCAAAAGGGGTGTTGTACTCTATAATGGGTCTAATGAGTGATGAGTAGAGGGGAACAATGACCTATTTTTTTCTGGATGAGAAACCTTTTGTGATGAGGTGTGCCATGTAGAAGGGTTTCCTGACCACTGTGGTGTTGTGATTATCAATGGAGAGACTACTGTCTACCTGTGTCCCAAGGTCTCTTATCACACTTTCGGTGTTAAGTAGACTACCGCCTATGTGGTAGTTCATGGGTACAGAGTTTTTACCAAAGGGGATGACAATGCACTTTTTGGCATTGAGCTTGAGGCCATGGCTTTGACACGAGGCATCTGTCTCAGTGAGGCCCTTTTGTAGGAAGTCCACATCATTAGGAGTTTCGATTATGGCTTCTAGTTTGCAATCATCTGTGAACTTAGTTAGCCAAAGACCTTCTGTATTAGCCTGTACTTCAGAGAAGTAGATACCAAACAGGAAAGGACCCATGACTGAACCCTGTGGTACTCAACTCGTCACTGAAGTCTGATTTGGAGTCTGCTACTTTCACAGTGTGGGTTCTGTCAGTAAGCCAGTTGGCAACCCATCTTGTGACATAAGGATTTATACCTAGTTTAGTGAGTTTATCTATAATTCCAGAATGGGGAATAGTGTCAAACACCTTGGTGAGATCTAGATAGGCTGTGTGAATCACCTTACCCTCATCTATGGCTTTGGTGACTGCTTCAAAGAAATCTATCAGGTTTAGGAGACATTATCTGCCTTTTACAAACCCAAACTGTGCGGTGTCCACAGTTTGGAGATCTCCAATGTCTTTGTTTATGAGTTCCATGATGATACGTTCCGTGGCCTTGCAGACCAGACTCATCAGGCTAATGAGGTGGTAGTTCCTGGGGTCTGTCGTGGCTCCCCCTTTGTGGCATGGGATATCCGTCGTGGAGCGCCATTCAATGGGCACAAAGCCTGAGGTGAGGCTGTGACTGAACATGGTACTTAGGTGGGGTTCCAGTTCATTCTGTAGTTCATGTAGAAGGTAGCCTGAGATGTTGTCAGGTCCCATGGATGCTGTGTTCTTGGCTTTGGAGAGTGAGGTTTTTACCAGTGCAGCTGTGATTACAGGAACTTTGCATTCTTCCAGTATAGGGATGGGCCCTTTAGGGGGTGAGAGGGCGAGTAAAGTTAGCACTGAACCTATCTGCCAGGATGTTGGCACTATCAGTTGGTTTTGCATATTTAGTGCCATTGTGCTGTAACTCAGAGCAGATCTGAATGTTGCCATTGACATTCTTGACATAGCTATAGAATGCTTTGTGGTTGTCATTAGAATCAGTGGCGATTTTGTTTTCATAACTAGCTTTGGAGGATTTTATGAGAGATCTCAGCTTCTTACTGAGGCTGACCAGGGAGTTCTTCCAATCATGGGATTTTACTCTTTTTTGCAACAGTTTCTTCTTTTTGTTTATGGCAGAAGACCACCAGATTGTCTTCCTTTTTTTTGGAAGATAGCATATTGGTTCTGTTAGGGATAGCATGAACCATGCACTCATGTAAGTGCTTATAAAGTGCATTTGTGTAGGATTCAGCAGTCGTACCTCTATTGACCATCTGCATGGGTGTCATGAAGTTTGCCACTTCTATCTTAAGAAGCGTGAAGTTGGCTTTGGAGAAATTTTTTACGGTTGTTTTCCTAATGGGGGGTGGGAGCGGGATGTGGATGTCTAGGGTGATTAGCTTGTGGTTGGATCTGACCAACAAGGAATTGACCTCTGGTGTGGAACACCGGTCGCCCATGTTGGTGATGACCAGGTCTAGGATATTGCTGCCCCTGGTGGGGGTGTGGATAAGTTGATCCAAGGTGTTGGAATTGATGAATTCCAGAAAATGTTGAGCAAAAGAGTTGGTACACGAGTAGTTTTCCCAGTTAATGGTGGGGTAGTTGAAATTACCCATTATTAGGGTGTTGGGATGCACCCTAATATTTTCCAGTGTATCAAGAAAAGAGGAGTGGGAATCCTGGGGCATGGTGGGGGGTCTGTAGCAAGCTACAATCTGGATTGCGGTCTTGCCCAGATTTAGTTGAACTTGGATAATCTCGGATGCATTATGCTGAGCAACTAGCTTGGAGGTGTGGATATCCTTAATGAATATGGACACGCCTCCACCTTTAGTGTTTCGGTCCAGGTTAGGTGGCCGAAAGGTGTGGTATGAATTATAACCTGGTAATGCAGGGGTGCTCTCTGGAGCTTTGAACCAGGTCTCTGTCACTGCACAGATGTCTATGTTCTCCATTTTAAGGAGTGCCTTGAGTGAGTGCATTTTGAGGTTTAGACTTCTAGCATTGAGAAGCATTACCCTCAGATTTTGCTTGCTTGTACCTGTTATGGTGGTGAATTTGTCATTTGAACCTTGCCTACAAAAGGCACTATAGGGGTGGCAAGAGCCTTTGCCAGTAACCGGAATCCTAAGGGCGACAGGTGCAGGCCATCTCTGGCAAAGCATTGTGGCCTGTCGATCATGTCATCCCAGGCAGACAGGTACCGGATTCCCTTAGAATGATACCAGAAGCTTAGCCAGTTGTTGAAGTCAATCATTTTGTCCTTGTACTGTGGTATCATTCTGGGTGATGGCAGGATGCTACTCAGGGCTAGGGTCATACCTTCCTGGGCTACAAGATCGGAGAGCTTCTCCATGTCTTTTTTCATGTAGTCCAGGGAGGTACGTCTCAGGTCATTCACACCAACATGGACAATGACAGAGTCATATCTGCACTTGTTGTGGAGTGACCTGAGTGCGTGCATTATGTGGCGGATCCTGGCACCCAACAGGCAGCTGACAGTAACTTTCTCCTTGTTTAGCCTGGTGAGTGGAACATCAGTGTGCCTGACTATAGAGTCACCTATGACTACAGTGTTGGGTACGTTATGCCCTATGGACTGTAGTTGAGTGACACACTGAGTATGTGGGCTATGTGGGTTATGTTGGGGGGTGGAGGTTACTTGCATTTCTGCTTTGGAGGTCTCGGTTGTTTGAGCAGATTTTTATTGAGATCCTCTGCGAATGTAGGCGTATGTTTTGTGCTTCTGTGTGTGTGTTTTGGTGGTGTAGGTTTTGAGGGACTATGTGATGAGTGTGGTGTGGTGCAAGTGTTTACCTTCTCCTCTTGACTGTCTAGTCCAGTCTTCGGTGAAGAGAGCTTTGCTTCCAGTTTGGCTATATAAGTGCATCTCTCACAGGTTGTAGTGTTGGATGGTAGGAGGAGGATAAGGTTGTCTGTGTACATGAGGCAATTTCTGCATTGCCCCAAGATGCCCAGATTCATCAGGCAGACAGGAGAAAACACCGGGAGCTGACCTTTAGACATGCCTGTATAGGTGCTTATTTATTAAGTACTAAAAACTGTTTTCCTCTAGGCAAGTGAGGAAAGTTGAGTGCTCTAGTAATTTGTAGCTTATTTAGTGCTTACAATGAGTGCTGAGCTCAAAGAAACAGATTTGAGTGCTAAAACTAAAAAGCTGGCTAGTTGCAAGGGAAAATTTGAAGAGCAAACTTTATGGCGCCAGGGATATTTTAACCCTAGTTAAGCAGGGGACTCTGGAGCTTATAAACAGTCGTGGATACAGCAAATCTGTATCTGGACTAGACTTGTTACAGGAAAGGGGGGAAACAAGCTTAGATTTTTTTTTCCAGTAAAGTGGAAATGGAGAAAGCTGGAACAGAAATTAATTCAAGGTTAAGAATCTGAGTGGGTTGGCCTTCACAAATGTTCTCTATTAGATTGAATGGACTAATGACACTAGACTGGGAAGAGTGTCACAGATGAAATATACAGTATGGGCGGGCAAGTGCAAAGCCACCAAGTATAAGACCACCACAACATTAGCGAGGGTGGGTGGGTGGGTGGGAAACTATTACAGCTCCTAGCTGTAGCCACTAAATGAAAGTTTTAAACAGCTCAAGAAGCAAGCAGACTCTAGAGAATGCTTTTAACTGCAAACAGACTAGAGTAGAGCATAGAAGCCTCAAAAAAAATCAAAAATGCACAGAAAAGCTCGGATAGAGCACTCACAAACAGAAAATACAACTCTCAGTGTGAAAAAACAGTTTACACTTAAGTAATTCAGTAAATATGCAATTAGAGTAATGAAACAGTATCTAGCAATGAAAAATGCAGTTAAAACAGTATAAAACAGTACAAAAATGCAGTGAAACAGTAAAAAAAGCTTTTATAACAGTGCAAAATGTAGTAGATTGACTGTATAGCACAATTATAAGCATTTCAGAAGCGCAGTTCAATTGTTTTTATATTGGAAAGATGGAAAGAACTTTAAAGAAAAGAATATATGAGCACACATATAGTATTAGACTAAAACCCCAACAATGCTCTAGTTAAGCATTCCCCCTCAAACATTTCTCATTTGCTATTCTAAAGTAGGTTGATATGGACTCTAGGGGGGTGACTAGGAAAATACTCTGCAATATAAGGAATCAGTGCGGCAATTTAGGTTGAATGCCTTTACACAGGTTGGCTTGAATGACTAGGTTTCCGTGAAGCCAGACTAAAAATGGAGGGTAGCTAAATTGTAGCTACTTTTACTGTTGTACTTCCTGTGTTTTACATTTGCTTGTCATAGGATATTCTCACCTTTTGCTTTACTTATTTACTAGACATACTTACTGGAAACACTAAGAACAGATATATATATATATATATATATATATATATATATATATATATATATACCTGATAACCTTCATAACAACCAATATCTTATTATACTTTGTTTAAAAAAAAAATTAAACAAGCACATTTACTATGTCCATATTTCCATTTCCAATATTTTAAATGTTCACTTAAACAGGGAATTTTAAGACAAAATCAGTACAAAGTATATATGACTGTATTTTATTTTATTTCATGTGAAAACTATATATGATTTTGGTAGAGTTTAACATGTGCTATTGCTTTAAGAACACAATAGTTGTCCTTGAAGATTTAAATATTTAATTGCAATGATTTTGCCTTGGTTTGGGGATGTGGAATGTTATTTAAACTGCTCTATTACTCTGTTTTCATTCTGGAGTCCTGAGAGCTACAGGACAAATGTGTTTAATCAATTATTAAAACTATTTGGATTTTTTTTTTTTTACTTTGGCTCCATTCTCATTTTATTAGCATACCTACTGCCAAGCCACTGTTCTGTTGTCTGGTACTTGTCTGGTCTACATTCTTTGCATAGCTGGCATGTCCTCCCTCTGTTCACATGGATTTTCTTCAGGTTCTCTGGTCTGCATAGTTGGCATGCCCTCCCTGTGTTCACGTTGATTTTCTCCAGGTTCTTTGGTTTCCTCCAATATCTTAGAAACTTATGGTAAAGCAGATTGGTAATACTATATCATCCGTGTGTGTGTGTGTGTGTGTGTGTGTGTGTGTGTGTGTGTGTGTGTGTGTGTGTGTGTGTGTGTGTGATATGGAGGAAATGGAAATGCCAAACAATCTACTTCTGTTCCCTACTTGCTTAGTAAACTCTATGGATGTTGGCAACTATCCATGGGCTCACTACAGCATCACTGCTGGAGTCAAATGTGACTTTACAGTATTGGTTGGATTGCTATCACACTGCAATATAATTAGGAGATGCATTTCCAGGATTAGCTTTTTCATTGGACTTAGGCATCTTTACATCTGGTATAAGACGCCACATTTTTGTATACATCTTTTATTGTATTGTTGATATACATCCTGAATGATATGGTCCAGTGCACTGTATTACAAATTACATTACCAGTTTCACCATTTGGAATCACATTATCTTCTTCAGAATTATAATGCATTGCTATTTCCAAAAGTCTTTTTTTTTTTTCATTTAGATTCAGTTTGCTTTGGTGGAGCCAGATTATGTATAAGTGTGGTTTGCATGTCTCCTGTAAGTGACACTGTAGTTTTGATTGCAAGGATCAATGTAGCATCATCAGCATATTAGATTAATTGCAAAGCATTTGAATGAGTGCACATTTCATTTCTGAAAACAATAAAAGATGGCAGTCTGAAAAATGGGCCTTAGCGTACTCCTGTTTTTTATTTGATACAGTAGGTTTTGATTGTGCCAAGTGACTCTTTAAGCTTTATTTTATAAATAATGTTAAACTATTGGGAGAACAGGATTGCTATATACCTTTGACCATAGTCTTTGAATTAGTAGTGGGTACTTTACATCAAAGGCTTTAGAAAAATCAATAAATAGTGCTGTCGTAATTTACCATTTGTCACAGCTTTTGGTTATGTTCTTTGATAGCCGAGTTAGAGCTATTTGGGTAATAATTAGAGTTGAATCAATGTTAGGTAGGTAAAAATTTGTTGTACTGGTTCAGACATTGTTAAAGCCAAATATGAGCTATCCTTTCAATTATTTATGGCAAAGGACTTAGAAAACTAAATGGCCTGCATTTTGTAAACCTTTTTGTGGTCATCTATTTTAAATACACTTATCTACTTGAAGTGCTTCAAGAATGTTAGTAATGTCCTTTCTCTGATATTTCTGTTTATTATTAGACATATTGTGTATGCAATATAACTGGATAGTTTATTTAGTTGTATGAGATAAATTATAGAAGATGATCTGCTGCCTTTGGTTTTGCTTAGCTGTTTCTTTAATTTGTTTCATAGTTACTGTCTGAAATATGATTTGCTGTTGGACATTTGCAGGTAGTTTGTTAGTTTGATCCATTAATAGTGACACATTATTTGACCATCAACGTGAGTCTTTTTGAAAATAGATTCAAAGTAGATGACAAAGTTGTTTGTTGTAGTTTTGCTGTATGATATTGTAGTTGCTGTAATTGACAGTAGCTTGAGCATGTGTCCTGAGTTGGTTTGCATTCATAAGATACGAGTTTTTACTAACAATCTTTCCTGACCCAAACTTAAGTCCAGTTCAGGAGACATAGTGGAACTGGGTGACTGATAAAAATATGAAGAATTAGTGAGGGACAATCTAAAATATGATCACTAAAGTTTGACCACTTTGGTGTCTAATAGAATTCTTTGTACTTTGAGGTACACTGATATCAAAGTTAGTATATATGATAGGAAAGGGGTGCAGAAGACTTACGAATTGTTAGAATGAGGTTCAGGTTTTGTTCTGTTTCTTAACTATCTTAATTTTGAGATCACACCTTTTGTCATACCGCTAGATGAACGTGACATAGCAGACAATTTCATAATCATATGGGCTTTCACAATAATTTAACACTGTGCTAATCATGATATGAATGCCTTTAAAATAGTCGCTAACATTCTACTCCTACTTAAATTCTTTCTTTCGATGATTTCACTTCAACTATTATATTAATTTATTATCTGTCATATTATTTTATTAAACTTAAAGGATGAATGACTCCAAAATATCTGTCCTGGATCTAAGATGATCACTGACCGTTTCATGATTAGTTCTCTACTGTCAAGAAACTTACATTTTAGAAATGTGTACTGAACATTCTTTAAAACATTCAGCTTGAATGGAATCTGGCAAACATTTTCTCCTAAGCAGCATTACATTTTATAATCAAGGGAATGTGCCCAGCTGTCAGCTAAATTACACTATATGATATACATTTTTTTCAAAACTGCTCATGTTTCGGTTTTAGCCAAAAGACTGCCTAAGTGACCTGTGAAAGATGGGCAGACAATATGCTGACCACACCGTGCTGACATATCTGTTGAAACATTCACACACTATTAAAATTAATAGTTTTGGGACTTCCTTATCAAAAAGAAAACATCAGGCAATACTAATAAATGGATTTCTGCTCATTTATTTCTAAGTGCCCAAACCAAACTAAAGTTAGGACAGGTCAATATATTTTCTCCTTCTTCAATATCTCAACTTGCAATATTCTTGCTTCACATTTCTCATGAGCCCTCATATCACCACTTTATCTAATGGGTAACTTTAGGGTTATCTAGAAGAAGAGACATTTTTAAAACACTGGAAGTATCTAATCTTTGGAAGCATCCCCACAAAACTGAATATAGCTACTGGGAATAGGGCCCTGATGCATGAGTTTTTTTTTTTTTTTTTTTTTTTTTGAGAACAGTCCTCAAAGATGCTTCATAATCAGGGCTCTAGCCTGTAAACTGAGTGGCAATTGCCCAATGTTCACTGAGTCATTATTTCAACTCCAGAAAGTGCCTCATGCCTATGGGATAGATAGAGATTTTCATAGGATGTTGAAAACTAAACTGGAACCCAATAGAGAACAAATTGATGTTGTTAAAGCTTTTGATCTATTTTGTAAAATGCTAGCTAGCCTCCAGGATGGATAGGTTCTCTCCAACAGAATTAGAAGCCTGGAAGGAAATGTATGCTGCTGGCTTATGTCCAACATTACAGAGCAGCTGAAAGACAGAGTTAGGAAGTACGTGGAAGAAAAGAAAGTGGCCTATGTTTCTGCTCCATTGTCAGTAATTTTCCCTGTAAAAGAGATACATGCACTGCAAGTAATATGGCCATGTCTAGATTTCTCAGGAAAAAAAGGATATGTTTGACAAATTGAAGCCCTTCTAGAAGGCTATTAAGGACCAACATTTACTTTAGATAATTAGATTTTTCCTATGAAAATGATTAGAATATGAAAAGTAATACCTC